>NC_045448.1:97185699-97202495 GCF_002776525.5 Piliocolobus tephrosceles
AGAAAAAAAATCCTTAATTGATTCCTCATACCTTATATTTAGTTTCTGTTTGAAACAAACTATAATTTAAATATATTTGCTTTCATGGAAAATGATGGTCTCGTTGCTTGCTTTTATTGTTTTTATAAATTTTATTTCCTTCAGAGTACTGTTTTACTGGTAGATTTTCTTCACTTCTTTCTTTCTTTCTTTTTTTTTTTTTTGAGAGGGAGTCTCGCTCTGTCGCCCAGGCTGGAGTGCAGTGGCCGGATCTCAGCTCACTGCAAGCTCCGCCTCCCGGGTTTACGCCATTCTCCTGCCTCAGCCTCCCAAGTAGCTGGGACTACAGGCGCCCGCCACCTCGCCCGGCTAGCTTTTTGTATTTTTTAGTAGAGACGGGGTTTCACCGTGTTAGCCAGGATGGTCTCGATCTCCTGACCTCGTGATCCACCGGTCTTGGCCTCCCAAACTGCTGGGATTACAGGCTTGAGCCACCGCGCCCGGCCCACTTCTTTATTTCTTATGTTTATTTTCTTTTCTTTATATTTTCAACAACTTTGCAAAGGTTGTGCAATGGCTACACTCTATTACTTGTCATTAAATTGGATTGTTTCGAGGGTTGCAGGAAAACCATCCCTGCTGAAATTTGGGAGATGAGCACGATGATCTGAAGCAGACTGTTGTTTGAGTTTTTATTGTGTCTAAATAATTTTCTGCTAAGTCATTGCTTTTTTTTTTTTTTTAAGAAATGACTTATTTGAGACAGTCTCTTACTGTACCTTTTATTATATAAATGTAGAAACATACATCGAAGTTGAAAAAATTGTCCAATGAACACCTGTGTACCCATTGGCGGGAGTCTACAGTTACCATTTTATTAGCTTTATTATGTATCTATCAATTTATTCATATTTCTCTCCAATCATCAATCCACATTATTTTTATATGCATTTCAAAGTGCCTTGTAGGCATTTGTACACTTGTCCCCGAATTCTTCAGCCTGCACGTCATTGCTGGACTTTAGCATTTACTGTATTTTTTTTTTTTTTTTTTTTTTCAGACCTTGCTTACATGGAAGGATTCTTGGGATATCTTTCTTTGGATGATTTAGCCTTAGATCTTGGCAGACAACTAAGATTAGCATTTTCAAAGTTGGTTACCTCTCTTTCTCTTCCCCAGACCCCCAGTCAGTAGGCAGCTTCTTGTTAAATCAATTTTGCTCTCTGTTTTTTAATTTACTACCTCTGACTCATCCCAGCACTCAGAGATGATGAGAAAAGTTACAAAAGCTTTGAGCCCCCAGAAAATTGCAAGGCATTGTTGCTTATGGGCATGACAACTACCTTTACAGAACGTTTGCCCCATCAGAGGTCTGAATGAGCCTGAGCCAGTGTGGAGACCCTCCTTCCCTCAACGTTGTACCCATCCTCGTTGCAATCAAGCCTTGCTTATAGGTGGTGCTTAAGTACTACCTTTTAATTACATTGGGGTTAAAACTCTGTTTTGTTTTGTTTTTGAGACGGAGTCTCGCTCTGTCGCCCAGGCTGGAGTGCAGTGGCGGGACCTCCACTCACTGCAAGCTCCGCCTCCCGGATACACGCCATTCTCCTGCCTCAGCCTCTCATGTAGCTGGGACCACAGGCGCCTGCCACCTCGCCTGGCTAATTTTTGCATTTTTAGTAGAGACAGGGTTTCACCATGTTAGCCAGGATGGTCTCGATCTCCTGACCTTGTGATCCACCCACCTCAGCCTCCCAAAGTGCTGGGATTGCAGGGGTGAGCCATCGCGCCAGGCCTAAAACTCTGTTTTTTATGTATCTTTTTGTTTGGTTTTTCTTTCCATAATTTTCAGTTTATTTAAACAAATAAAGCAGGGAAAAAATTATTTTTGCTGTGCTATATTTTACTGAAGGCTCTGAGGCAATTTTACTTCTGGAGTAATATAATTCTCCAGTCCTCTTCTTTACGCTGTTTAGCCTATTTCTGAAACTATTGGTAGTCATAAGAGTATACTGGCTAAGTACATGGATTCTGTTGTAAAATTACATGAGGATTGAATTAACTTTTATCAGTTTATTAGGATGGAACTTTCGGCACATTATGTAAACTCATGTTGATTCAGCTTTCTCTTCTGTAAAATTTGGATGTTAAGCCTATCTTCTATGGTTTCGGCATTGATTAGAGGAAAAAAATGATTCTGAAGTGCCAAACAGCATACCTGACACAAAATAAGGCTTTACTTTAAAAATTATTTCTATAAAATTAAATTTAACAATCTCTTTTCCCTGCATTTTGGGTCATCATTAAGCAAGTTCTTCTCACTCATGGATTCTAGAGGAGTTCATCCATGTCCAGATAAAGTTTGCAGTTACATTTTTAGCACCAGAAAGAAAAAAAAAATGCAATTTTGGGAAGATGGTAATAAATTTATAAACATCCTTAGGGAAAATTGACCGCTTTTTGCTACTGAGTCTTCCAATCTAAGAATTTGGAAGTTCTTTCAATTAGTTCATGTCTAATTTGTTACATTCAGAACAGTTTTCTAATTTGCTTTTTTTGGGGATATATTCTGTTTAGGCCTGATTATTAAAATCTTGATATGTATTTCTGAGTATTTTATATTTCCATTATGATTGATTTTCTTACCCATGACATTATTAAGTAGTACAGTTTCAAATGTTAAAGACTACTTTATTTTAAATATTTTATAATAGATTTCTAATTTATTTTCATTTTAGAGGCCACTCCTTGCATAACAATAAAACTTTAAAATGTGTTTAGATTTGCTTCATAATGTAGTAGAATCCATATTTATATTCCATTTTTAAATTGAAGTTGATATAACATTTCCCATTATTGGATGAAGAAACTTATGTATTTCTTTTTTTTTTTGTCTTAAAAGGAATCTTTTTTTTTTTTTTTTTTTGTATTTTAAGTTCTAACGTACATGTGCACAACATGCAGGTTTGTTACATATGTATACATGTGCCGTGTTGGTGTGCTGCACCCATTAACTCGTCATTTACATTAGGTATATCTCCTAATGTTATCCCTCCCTCCTATCCCCTCCCCACAATAGGACCCAGTGTGTGATGTTCCCCTTCCTGTGTCCAAGTGATCTCATTGTTCAGTTCCCACCTATGAGTGAGAATATGCGGTATTTGGTTTTCTGTTCTTGCGACAGTTTGCTGAGAATGATGGTTTCCAACTGCATCCATGTCCCTACAAAGGACATGAACTCATTCTTTTTTATGGCTGCATAGTATTCCATGGTGTGTATGTGCCACATTTTCTTAATCCAGTCTGTCACTGATGGACATTTGGGTTGATTCCAAGTCTTTGCTGTTGTGAATAGTGCCGCAATAAACATACGTGTGCATGTGTCTTTAGAGCAGCATGACTTATAATCCTTTGGGTATATCTCCAGTAATGGGATGGCTGGGTCGAATGGTATTTCTAGTTCTAGATCCTTGAGGAATTGCCACACTGTTTCCCACAATGGTTGAACTAGTTTACAGTCCCACCAACAGTGTAAGTGTGTTCCTATTTCTCCACATCCTCTCCAGCACCTGTTGTTTCCTGACTTTTTAATGATTGCCATTCTAACTGGTGTGAGATGGTATCTCATTGTGGTTTTGATTTGCATTTCTCTGATGGCCAGTGATGATGAGCATTTTTTCGTGTGTCTGTTGGCTGTATGAATGTCTTCTTTTGAGAAATGTCTGTTCGTATCCTTTGCCCACTTTTTGATGGGGTTGTTTGTTTTTTTCTTGTAAATTTGATTGAGTTCTTTATAGGTTCTGGAGATTAGCCCTTTGTCAGATGAGTAGATTGCAAAAATGTTCTCCCATTCTGTAGGTTGCCTGTTCACTCTGATGGTAGTTTCTTTTGCTGTGCAGAAGCTCTTTAGTTTAATTAGATCCTATTTATCAATTTTGGCTTTTGTTGCCGTTGCTTTTGGTGTTTTAGACATGAAGTCCTTGTATTTCTACCAGATGCTGAATCTATTTGGACACTATTTGTTAATAGTGTCCTCCCAATCTCCTATGCCCCACCAAGTTTTTGTCTGACAAAACCTGTAGACACTGACATAAAAGTGTGAATGTCTTCCAGTCAAATGGTGAAATAATAAATTTGCCTTGTAGCTTTCTCAGCATTACATATATTTCTATTTGTGAGGAATTCTATCACAATATCTTTTCTCAAATTTATTTTATTAAAATCTATTTTATCTGCTATTAACGTAGCTACACCATCTTTCTTTGCTTAATTTTAGACTAGATTTGATTATTTTCATCCTTTTATTACTGTGAAATTTTTAACTGCATATTTGACAATCTGTATATTTTAACAAAGACATTTTGTCAAAGAATAATGTAATTTCATCTAAAAATGTAAGATTTTTAGATGAAATTTCTATCACATTATTTTGTAGCTTGTTTTTCTGTAGTTTTATATCTTCTGTATGATTTCTCATGTCCAGCATACTTTTAGGACTGCTTCATTTTGTTCACATTTCTTTTCTCATTGTTGCTTTGGAAGTTGCACTCTCTGCTTCTGTTCTTTTGGGAGTTGCTTTATAAATTTTAATAATTGTAGAAATATCCCTACCCCTCTTCTGAGAAACAAATAGACTTCAGAATCACTCATTCCTGCTCCCTGCCCAGACTGTATACTATTGATGTCTGGTACTCTATTTCAGCTTTGGTTTTATCCCCATTATTTGAACACAGTTATTGTTTTGTAGTCAATGCATATCAGATTTACCCACATTTAACAGTTTAGCATTTCTTTGCTTTTTTTCCTCTATATCTCAGACCTCCCATCTAGTATCATTTTCATTCTTCCTGACATATATACTTTAGAATTTTATTTAATGAGGATCTTTTGTAAATAAAATCCCTCAGGTTTTTGTTGATTTGTGAATGATTTTGATCCATATTAATTCATAAGACATAGATTTTCCATACATACAAGATGGGCAGTTAATTTTTCTCATTGCTTCATATATATTATTTCATTGACTGATGGCATTCATTCCTGCTTTGAAAAGTCAGTCTCCATACTAATTGTTCTTTTGGCTTGATGTGTTTAGGGATAGCTTTTTGTTGTTTTGTTTGAGTGGGGGACTTTCTAAACCTGAGAATTGGAATCTCTCATCCATTCTGCAAATTCTCACCCATTAATTACTTTTTTTTCCTATTCTCACCCTGTTTACTTTATGGAATCCTATTAATGCATCTTAGCTCCTTCCACCAAGCCCCTCTCTCTCCTAACCTCTTTTTCGTATCTCCGTGCTTCCAGTTAGTCTCTCTACATTGCATTCTGTAATATTCCTTCATATTCTAAAGCTTACTAGTTTTTTCATGCAATTTGAAATCTGTTATAGTTTTCTTCCATTGTGTTTTTAATTTCATGTATAAAAATTTTTATCTTCTGGAAGCTCTATTTTGTTCTTCAAATATTTCTGGCTTCTATTATACTTTTCATAATCTTCCTATGTTAATAAACATATTAAATATTTATATTTTAAAAATGTTAATGCTGCCTGGGCGCGGTGCCTCATGCCTGTAATCCCACCACTTTGGGAGGCAGAGGCGGGTGGATTGCCTGAGGTCAGGAGTTCGAGACCAGCCTGACCAACATGGTGAAACATCGTCTGTACTAAAAATACGAAAATTAGCCTGGCGTGGTGGTGGGTGCTTGTAATCCCAGCTACACAGGAGGCAGCGGCAGGAGAATCACTTGAACCCAGGAGGCAGAGGTTGCAGTGAGCTGAGACCAAGCCATTGCACTCCAGTCTGGGCAACAAGAGTGAAACTCCATTTCAAAAAAAAAAAAAAAAGTTAATTCTACTGTCTGCAAAATTTGTGATTGTAATTCTCCAATGATTTTTTTTCTCACTTTTGCCCATCATGGTTTATTTCCTCAAATGCTTTATGGTTTTCTTATAAGCTTATTTTCTCTGATACATCATTTATGGGAATTATTTTAGACCCAGATAAAGGGGTCATCAGAGATGGTCAGAGATTTCAGAGATGGTTTGCTTCTGAAAGCCACCTAGAGGCACTGCAAACTTGAAATTTATTTAACTTAAGTTTTGGCTGGAGTTACTCAGAGCCACATATGTAATATTTATCTTGCTTTTGTATCTATGTGAGGTTGAAGTTGTCAGAGAAGGCTTTTTTCTTTTTCTCTTTTTCTCTCCTCCATACAGAGTCAGGATCAAAATAGGAATGTCTTCATACAGTCTGGTTCTCAGAGCAGGGCATTTTTTCCTAATTTACTCCCTGAACAGATTGCCTTTCCGGAGTCTCCCTTGTAAGTAAGAGTCTCTACTATGAGCTCTTACCTTGTGATAAACCAGCTTTGTCATCTGCCCCTCCCCCCAGAACCTAACCTCTAGGCTACCAGAGACTTCATTTCTCTGTTCTGAAGTAAGGGAAGTGGGAAGATAAATTGAAAGTCCATTCAGTATAATATTTACATTTGAATGGAGCTGCACAATGTAGCTGAAGCTCCTTTGACCATCCATGAACTGCTTTTGGACTTCAATTCTTTACGATTGCATGTTCATCTCTTAATGGGATTTATTGCTTTTCACATTTTTCACGCATTGTTTTCAAAGGATGACTATTATTAATTCTTTTTTATGTTTATTTATAACTTTATTTAGCTTAATCTTAAAGCTGTAGAGAATGGTGTCAGCTCCATGAAAAGCCATCTGGAGATGACAGTTGGGGACAGGATGATATTGTGAGAGATAATGGTACCTTCATGTAGGGTTGCATTTGCTGTATCCTATACATGCAGATAAATGAGATTTGTTTATGATTTAAACAAATTTAAAATTTACATGTTCAAAGCACTGCCTCTTAGTATTAAAAACGATATCATAAAGGAATTCGAAAATTTATTTTCTCATTATAGTATTGTCATCAATCCAGAATTATTGTTGTTCATTAACAGTAAAAAATATTATTCACAAGCTAAAGGTTTTGTTATTCTTTTTATTTCTTTATAAGTTAACTTTTTTAATATATAAATCAAACTCAATAATTTTTTAAAAATCTGTGAAACCCCTACATGGACTATGTAAGGCTGCCATAATAAAAAACCACAGATGGAGTATCTTAAACAACAGAAGTTTATTTTCTCACAGTTCTGGAGGCTGGAAGTCCAAGATCAAGGTTCCAGCAGGTTTGACTTTTCCTGAGGTCCCACTCCTCAGCCTGCAGACAGCTGCCTTCTCTCTGTGTCCTCACGTGGCCTTTCTTCTGTGCCTGCACATCACTGGTGTCTCTTCCTCTTTGATAAGGACACCAGTCCTATGGAATTAGGACCCCACCCTTATGACCTTATTTAGCCTTAATTATCTCCACATAAGCTCTATTTCAAAATACAGTCACACTGGGGTTTAGGGTTTCTGCATATGAATTGGGGGAGGAAGGGATTCAGCTCATAATAGACTGTAAATAATCCAAAAAACTCTTTTAATTGTTGGGTCTAAATTTTAAGGGGATGTGAAGACATTATAAAATTGCTATCAAAAGTTTGAAGCTTTGCTGCCTGAAGCTTTCTTTCTGTCTAGCAATCTCTTTTATATCCCTGTGTAGTAGACACTGCATGCATATTATATATTCAGAGATATTCAGTCATCTGAGTGATACCTGCTGTGTCATGTTTTCCATCACAGATTAAGGTCATTCCTTGCTCAGTGGGAACACTGAGTCAAAGAAAATAAGTTTGCAAGAAGACAAGGAATGACCTGTAGGCATACTAAGCCTGCATTTGAGACTGACAAGAAGTGTTGAGTGTGTGTGAAAGTGAAGAGAATGAATCATCTTTTACTGATGATAATCCATAACTTGTGTTTGCAAATCAAAGAACTTCTGAAACAGAGTAAGGGTCTCTTATTTATTGTTTTGTCAAAAGCTATGAATAATAGTAACAAAATTTTAATAGAAACTTGGGTATCAGGTAAATGTTTAATAAATGATTAAGATCTTTTGCCTTAAGTGTATGCTGTTGATTTTATTCATTAGGAAATTAAACAAGGCTACAAGCACTGTTTGAAACCCACTTATGCCGTCAACAACAAGGAATCTAATTACAATTTTGAGATGCTCTAGGGAAAAAAACAAAAACCACCAAAGGTGAAGGATTGCAAAAGCAGAGACACAATATCTGTCAAATACATCTGGAGAGGGCTGCATCCAACTAGGCATACATGTTGCTAAAAATGAAGCCCTGAGATCTAACTTCAAGTTTCAAGTGAACTTTGTGGTCTCATTCTGGTCTTCATACGTTACTGTCACAAAACCACCACGCAGTTCAGCATAATTCATTGCGGCTGGTGGTCTTCAATCTGAAGAAGCCAGAAACAGGAATAGCAAGAGTTATGGGATGTAGCAGCATTTTGATTATCTATAATATTGATTTAAAGTCCACTCAAAAGACTTGGAGGTATATCAGACTTTGAATTTACACCTTATCTTCCCTGCCTGACTTCAGGCAATATCTGGCTTTTGAAACAACAAAACACTAGGAATTAATTCCTTTCTAAACCTAGAAATGTTCTTTTCTGGTCATCAGGGAAAATAGTAAAAAAAAAAAAAAAAAAAAAAAATAGGGAAATAATAAAAAGAGAATGAATCACAATGATTGCAGAGACAAATCCTTAAAGATTATTTATGCCAAGATCCACCTGGAAACACATATTCTCCAGTGTCATAGCTTGGAAAGACTAATGACCTTGCATTGATGAATTGAAATAGCAGAAGGCATGGAACCCACTTGATAGTAGAAAAATACTGTATGCATCAATTGATTGCAAGATTTTTCTGGAATGGGGATGTTACGAAGGAACACAGTCTCCTGGAAGTCTCACCCTATTTAGTGTTGTTTAGTGGGTTAGATTCTTCCTGTGACCCAGGTGAATACAGGATCCTACAATTTCTGAGTTGCAATTTCTCCTGTTTATAATTTTTCAAAAACTTAAGATTTTACAGCAAACTACCTCTCAGTGAAATAAATGGAAACTATCTATTTGATTAAATTTTAATCAAATTTAAAAATAGCAAGCATTTTTTCATATACATGCAGGATTACACCTCATTCCACAATAACATTACTATTCATTACTACTGGGAGGTCTAGCCTGGCAGGACCACCCCAGAATAACATAATGGTGAATATGATGAATATTCATGGCAAGATCTCAGAGACGTATACATCAGTTTTGTTTTAAACCTGAAAGTTTATTTAACCTCTGTTAGGTTAAGCAATTATTTTGAGCAACTGATTTTGTAAAAGCATTCTTTGAATTGTACTTAAACATAGTTGCAAGATGCCTTCCAGAAATCAGAAACCTCACCATGTCTTTAGGATACAACTGCAAACAATGTTTCTTCTGGATCTTTCTCTATTATTCTGAGTAGGTTACATACACAACTTAACTCTTGAACTTTGGCATAAGGATTATTTTGATCTGCAGGTAATTGAGAATCAGCACACGCTAGAAGAGGTGTGAAAGCCTTCCCTTAAGTGTCTGAAAACAGGGCATAAATTTCCCTGTCTGAAAACGCCCACTCCCTTCCATTCCCATCAGGAAGAGAAGAACAATTCTGGTCATTAGAGATGGAGAGTTGTTGTGAAGGTGAGTTTGCATAAACACCCCTTGCTAAAATAAATCTTATCTTCCATGAGTCCTCCTAGGTGTTTCCTAGTCACTTCCCCACAATTTATTTTCCCTTTAAGCCCAAACCTCCTTTATTAGAATAGTATACAGTCCCCCACATTCAACTGCTTTTTTGAGTATCATTTCTTTTTTGTGAATGCTCATGCCCCATAAATATTAATTTTAAATGTATGATTTTTCTCCTGTGAATCTGTCTTTTGCTAGTTTAATTCACAGGCCCCTAGACACTAACCTAACAGGGTAGAGAAAAAGTTTTTCCTCCATGACACACAACAGACCCTGGTCAATAAGAGCATAGGAAGGCTATTGAAAGGATACAAGGTCTATTTTGAAATTTTCAGTGACACTGTCAGAGTGTTCTTTTGCATATTCATATTGAAGAAGACAGAGAAAACAAGCATTTTGGATTGCTCGCTTTTTGTCAGTCACTGTGTTTCTAAATGCGCTCCTCTTCAAAGTAGATCTTGTTTCTAATTTACAATTGAAGCAATTGATGTTCAGAGAGTTCAAGTGACTTGCTCAAGGATATGCAGGTCTCTCCACTTAGCTCATGTCTTTCTACTGCACCTCCCTTCCTCCTTACGGCGAGCGTCATAAATGAGCACCCACAATGAGCATCCTGCACAGGCTGGAGTGAGCTGATTTAGGATTCATGGTGTTTGTGAACGTAGCTACATGCACTTTTTCCTGATGCCCTCTTCGATTCAGGTTATCTGTGTTGGATAGGTGGCTTGGTTGAGTTGCAATTAATGTTGGGAGTGTCCAGATTTTGACATGCAAATATTGGCTTAAATTATAATAGGCAAGCTAAAATAATCCCAAAGCAATTTATTTAGAGTTTTCTCTTGGTTTACATTTTGGCACTGTGGGGCCTCTGAGAAAAACACCCTAAAATCTTCAGCCTGCCTTCATTTAAGAAGCTGAATATCTTGTACTAGGAATGTATATAACTGTTCATCCTGTGCTTCCCTAACTTCCTAGTGAATAATAAACTGAACTTGTTCAGGTTCCTTGTGATTGCCAGACATAACTAGGCCTGCTACCTTTGGGTTCATTTTTTCTCTGATTTCAAGAGACATCCAATCTTCAGCTCTCCTCTACGGGAAACATTTCTGATGGGTAAAGTTAATTTACAGAAAAAGAACACTCTTAAAAATTTAGAATCTCTCATACTGCTTTGTCACAGCCACCAAATAACACCTTCTGCCTGCCTATTAACTTTCTGTCATGGGATAACAGTTTCATGTATTCAATTCTTTTGTGAATTATTTTTCCCATGGAATAATGCTACTTTACATTAGCTCAAGGCATGAGGATGTATGAATCTTAGGTGCACTTCTGTGCATTTCTGGGCTAATCAATCTCAATTCTGGCATGTCGCTGCGCAGCTTATGCCTCTATCTTATGAGAACACACTTTTTAAAGAAGATGTGACATAAATCCTCGGTTATTGGAGCTTTATCTGCATAGAGAAAATATATTTTAGACTACAAAAGAAGTTTTTACATTTCTTTGAAAGGCATTCATCTTTGTCAATTTGTCTTTGTGGGTTATTAGATTTAACAGAATTTGGAGGAAAGAATAGCCAACTTCAAAAAACTCTGGTGTTTAAATATTTCAACTTTTTCATCATGGCAAGGTATCCATAGCTTGACTGAACAGGTGGAGGGGGTTTGGATTATATTGAGACCCAGCCGAGGACCACGCACTCTGTGGGGCCAGATGCAGAATGGTATGCCTGGCTGAAAGCAGAGGCTCAGTCAGGCAGCAATGGCTTTGGGTCTTGGATTATAGAATTCAATCACCCTTGAGATTGTCCAAAATCCAATACTAGGATATCCTGACAGATAGGCAGAACCCAGGGATAAGGTATCAGAGTAAATATAATCAAAGGTGAGATCAATCGGCAAAGCATCTGGCTGACAAGAGAAAATTGCCTGTGTTTAGGGCCTATCCCTGGAGCTGAGAAAGCTTGTGGTGTTTGTGATACACATGTGGTGTGCGTGCGTGCTATGCATGTGAGTGTGTGGTGTGCACGTGGGTGTGTGCTGCGCATGTGCATGTGTGCATGCTGCACATGAGGGGTGTGTGATGTGCACGTGGATATGTATGTGGTGTCATGTGGGTATGTGGTGGTGTGCGTGCTGTGCATGTAGTGTGTGTGCTGCACATGTAGTGTGCATCTATGGGTGTGTATGTGTACAGGTAGGTGTGTGGTGTGCATGCTGTGCGTGTGGTATGTGTGCTGTGCCTGTGGTATCAGTGGACTGCACAAGCGGTGTTTGTGCTGTGCATGTGTTGTGTGTGTATCCTATGAATGTGGTGTGTGCACTTCACATGTGGGTGGGTGTGGGGTGTACATGTGAGTGGGTGTGCCATGCACATGGTGTGTGTGTGTGACATGTATGTAGTGTGCGTTTGTGTGCTGTGCATGTGGATGTGTGTGTGGCGTGCCTGTGGGTGTGTGTGCTGTGCATATGTGGGTGTGGTTGCATGTATGTACATGTATACATGACTATATTCTAAATAAAATCATCAAAAAAACAAACCAACTGAAAACAAAAACCAAAACCACTGAGGACTTAGACCAGCAGCCCAATAGAGAATACAAGAATTGTTTGATTCAAACCTTACCTAACAAGAGACAGGAGATTATTAAAATTCTTCTTGCCTGAAGCCCAGGTGGTGTGAGGACTGGGAAGGAGCTGATGCTGTAAGAAGAGTGGGGTCCGTTGGGCGTGGTGGATCATGCCTGTAATCCCAACACTTAGGGAGGCCGTGGCGGGCAGATCATGAGGTCAAGAGAATCTGGAGATCATTCTGGCCAACATGGTGAAACTCTGTCTCTACTGAAAATACAAAAACTAGCTGGGCATGGTGGTGCACACCTGTAGTTCCAGCTTCTCAGGAGGCTGAGACAGGAGAATCGAGTGAACCTGGGAGGCGGAGGTTGCAGTGAGCTGAGATCATGCCACTGCACTCCAGCCTGGTGACAGACTGAGACTCCATCTCAAAAACATAAGAAGTAAAAAGAAGAGTGGAATCAGCTGTGGGAGCAGATGCGGAAAGATGGGGGACTAGATTCGCCTTTGGAGACGTGGCCAGATAAATCCCAATACTCTGCAAACCTCTGCACCTCATTTTTTTCCCGATGGTAAAATGTGGGAATGTGATTATCTCTAAGAATCCTCATGTTCTCAACTTTTGGTCTCATGATTCTAAGATAAGACATCTCCAGTATTCTGTGGCCATTAGAAAACTTTGATTGGTTACACAAATAATGCTTAGAACCTCCTACAGTAGAAAAGAGAAATAGACATATGTTCAAGTTTTGAAAATATACTGAGTGGAATCTGTTGCCTTGCAGAAATAAACAATAATTGACTGAAGGATCAAGAGTAATATCAGACTTAAAGGAATGCTATGCAGATGAAAATACTGTCCTCGCTTTCTGAGGCTCTCTAGCTCTCAGTTGTACTTAACGAATGGAACAAAATGGAAGAAGTTCATTTCCTTTTTTTTTTGCCAAATTTAAGTGGATTCACAGCATGAAAAATACTGCAAGATGGTCTTCGATTAAGAAATTTACTATAACCAGCCTGAATAGTTATTTTGTCTATCTTAATAATAAGCTCATGAATTGTTGGAAACTTTTGAGTATTTTTCTCTTAGTTATGCTGTGGATTATTATGTTTGTTTCCAGGCTTGATTTCTTCCTGAGTGGTAGATTTGCCACCTGTCTCACTTGGGTAATATTATTAAAATAAGTTATGTTTTTAATCTTGATATTAACATGGGCCTAGAGGCTGTTTAACAAGCATGCATTGGTAAGCATAATAAGAAATAAAATTTAACAGATGGAAGGCTTTCATCATTTAGATAGCTCTATTGGTTGGATTTTTTTCATATGCTCATCCACACATTTTGAACAGAGTATGAAGACAAATGTTTTCCTACATTCAGTCACCTTAACCATACTAGTTAACTTTCTGTTTTGACGTTTCAGTTACTGCTCCTAGCACAATTGTCCATTGCACTCATCATGTTTTGTTAAGACAAACAGGGCTATCATGAGGCAGTAGACACCCCTGTCATATCACGCGTGGAGGAGGTAAAAGTTCTTTCCAGTTCACTTCACTGTCTCTGTGTTATCTTTGCCATAATAGATTTACTCTCTTTTTAATCAGTTCAGTACATGGGATTCTGAGTTAGTGTTTGCTGATATTTCTTCAATTCTCTAAATATGGACAAAGGAAAAACAAAGATCAGGAAATGGGACAGTCTTATCAACTAATCTTCCCTTGAGATTCTGAATCTTGCAAAGGCAGATAATTCTTTGAAAAAGAACAATTTGAATCACTTTTCAAACCATTTCTGGCTCCTTGTCTTTGTTTTCTTATCTGTTTAAATTTATGCTTCCTAACTACAACAGGTCTTTAATATTCATTTATATAAGCAAAGGAGATAGAAGGATCAAGGATGCTGTTAAATTTGATGCTGTGCTAACTGATGTGGAGTTTGCTCAATTATTATTCGCTACAACAGCACTGATCAAAGAGTGTTATGGAAACCACAAGATGCTCTTAGAATCACTGTATTTGGTGGTCAAGTTGGTTTTGGAACTACTTCCAAATACAGTCCTTTATAAAGAATCACAACATGCTGGGCATGTCTACGGTTCTATAAAGTCACATGCTACAAGAAATCTGCTTCATCCCCATGTCTTCGATATATTGGGCCTCTCTTTGTATAACCGCTAATGATATTTGATCCTGTCTTTTTTGAACAACTATTAATATCCTGAACAGTTATTCTATCATGAAATACACTGAAAATATTGTTCTGGTGAATAGCCAGTATGTCTCTGTCTCAAAGTTGAAATTTGGTTGTGAAAAACTAATTAAAAGCTTAAATCTTTCCTAGTGTTGGGTGGTGGAAAAAGAGTCTAAAGCACAATTTTGATGTTTGTATGTTTCTTGTTTCCTGGGTTTTGTTTCTTGCTTTATCTTCTTTTAAATTAGGGGCATAAGAGAAGAAAGTATGGAAATATTGATGTTACCTAAAGCTTCGGCCACAGAGAGCCAGGCCATGGCAGGTACAGGAACGGTGAAAAATGCTGTTTCAGCAGATGGCGACTTCACCCAGGAGGGAAACAGCAGGTCAGCTGAGGGGCAGTATCCACTTGCTTTGTGACTCCAGACATGATAGGGAAAAACCTAAGAGTGGGAAAAAAAATATTATCTTTGCCCAGGTTGGCGTGGCTTACACAGTAGGAACTTCCACAAACCTCTCCGTGCTCTTGGGACAGTATTGGCAAAGAATCCTGTTTTCCAAGGGATCCCATCTATAGAACCAATGTGAAAGTCTCCACCTGAAGTTCTGCTATGTGGGGCTCTGTAACTCCACCTCTCTCCTGCTCCTCCCTTTGGAAGAAGGGTTTATCAAATTCAGAGAATACCAATGGTTTGAGCTCCGCTACTGGGTGGGCTGATATGTCAAAGGTCACTCCCATAGCAGAGTGGCTTCCCTCTTTGATTCTGTCTAGTAGGCACCCAGGTTTGCATCGCTTCTACCCAGTGAGCACCTGGGGTGGACCTTGTCCCTCAGTGTGGGTTGTGGAAGTGGCGGTAGGGGGAGGCCAGCTGTTGTCTTGCTACTTTGTCTATTACCGAAAGAGTCAGCTATTTCACATGGTAGAAAATGCATTGAGAAGTAGAAAGTCCTCATATAGTGTGCAGTCGCCTGCTCCTTAAATAGAAATGTTGATGGAATATGAGAACCCAAGAGATCCACAATACAGGCTACACAATAAGATATTGCCTCTTTATTGCTAGCATAAAAAACTCAACTCAGTATGCCAAACCTGTCTCACAAGCCTTGTTTTATTCAGTGACTAAAGTTATCACCGAAGGCCCCATTTCCAAATTATCCAAATCAAATACATAGCTCATTCCAAAATGTACTTCATTTTACTTCATGATGCTCTGCCTCCTTCAGTCATGGTATTTGCTGATTACTGCACAAAAGTACAAATAAAAAGTCTGCTTCTGAGCTCACAGCCACTTCTCCCACTTCTGAAAATATGCTAATGTCAACAGCAAACTTCAAACTCAAAAAGGATCATTTCTAAGTGTTTTAAGACATGGCAGTGTTTGTAAACAAGAAAAGCCAGATAAATACGGCCAAATACTTTTTCATGTTGAGAATATATATTTGTAGAAAGAAACATTTCGGAGACAAGGCTCAAATCATTAATTTATGCACTCCACAAATATTTATTGAACACCTACTGATGTCAAGCACTGTTATGTATTGAAATTACAGTGGTAAGGCAAATGAGACTACTGTCCAAAATTATTACACTGTGGATAGATCAAAAATAAATAATAAGTGAATAAATGTATACTTTTTCAGAAGTGTGTAGGAAATGACTGGGGCATTTAGTGTACAAGTGTTATATGTGGGGTGGAGGAGGTATAGGGAAAGAAACAGAATGAAAGAAATCAGACATGAATGGATATTTACCTGATTCTGTGGCTATGAAAGTCCATAACAGGCAAAGCTAATAGTGACGTGAGAGGTCTGACTAGCGTTAATCCTTGGAAACAATGATGTGGCAATGACTGGGAGGGGTTTGAGAGATGTAATATTTAATTTATTGCTATGACTGTTGGTCACACGGGCAATTGATTTGTGATAATTCATCAAGCCGGATATTATGATTTGCATACTTTTGTGTATGCATATACTTTTTCAATAAAAAGTTTATTTAAAACAAAATGAGAGTCCGGGCATGGTGGCTCACACCTGTAGTCCCAGCACTTTGGGAGGCCAAGGCGAGTAGATCACCTGAGTGCAGGAGTGAAAGATCAGCCTGGCCAACATGGTGAAACCCCACCTCTACTAAAAGTACAAAAAGCTAGCCAGGTGTGGTGGTGCATGCCTTTAATCCCAGCTATTCTGGAGGCTGAGGCCGGAGAATCACTTGAACCCAGGAGGCGGAGGTTGCAGTGAGATCGTGCCACTGCACTCCAGCCTGGGCGACAGAGTGAGACTCTGTCTCAAAACAAAAACAAAAACAAAAACAAAAACAAAAACAAAAACAAAAACAAAAACA
>NC_045448.1:97202505-97211221 GCF_002776525.5 Piliocolobus tephrosceles
AAACAAAAACAAAAACAAAAACAAAAACAAAAACAAAAACAAAAACAGAAAGAAACAAAAACTCAAAAACTCCTACAGACTGCTTGTCTGGTGGCAGCAACACAAAGACCTGGATGAGATGTCTGGTGGTATTGGTTTATGTATTTTGATTGAAGCAAAACAAATACATTTTTTTAAAAAAAACCTCCAGAAAAATTACATTCTATGTGGCTTAAGCATAAAAAGAAATTTATTGAATGTATCATGAGTATAAATCTCAGTTCACAAACTTATTTTTATATATATAATGCCAGAAATATTATTTCCCCTTCTGAAACTCATTTCTTTTCTATCTCAATCCCCATCCCACTGCAGTTATCCCTTAGCGGTGCCGCCTTTCACTCATACTTACCTATGGATCTAAGGGAAGGGGACCTCAGTGGCCTGCAGTGTGGCTCTGTCCTCAGGGACCTCTGCCCACACTGACATCTGTGGAGAGGTCCAGGCCAGTGGTTGTTCTGTTGCATCTGTAGACCCTTCAGACCCAGGAGCTGTCGCCTCTTCGGTATCATTCCTTGCTTGGCTGCACACCGGTGCATTGTGTCTCCTCCTATGGTGTACCGAGGTACCAGGATCTCAGTGAGACTCTGATGTTTTTCTGTCTAGTCACCAGCACAGTCGTTCTTCTGAAGTCCTATGGCTCTTCCAGGGAAAGAGGAAACGATTTCTCCGCTTTCAGATCCTACAAACTAAATTGGGAGTTTCATCACCGCAGTCTAGGATCAATTTTGGGTGGTGCGGGAGTGGTGGTAAAGTGTGTGTGTGTGTGTGTGTGTGTGTACACAAGTGCATGTATATCTGTATGAGCATGTGCATGGATTTGTGTGTGCGTGTGCATGCATGTATGTGTGTGTGAGAATGTGTGTGCGTGGTGGTAAAAACCATCAACATCTGAGTCCTCATTGATTTCCCTGGGATTCTCCTCTACTCACAGACAGATAACCTTTATCAACCTGAGGAATGATTGGACGGCCAAATTTATTTTATGTGTATGGAATTATTTCTGTTCTCACCTCAGAACCTAAAATTTTGAAACCCTGAAGGTAGGAAGAGACCCACTGACTCAGTGTCAGTAGTGGTGGGTCAGTGGTCAAAGGCGAACAATATTAAAGGAAAAAGGGGAACAGGGGATGAGAAAACAGCTTGTTTAGTTCACAATTACTCTCCTCGTAAGCACACTCCTAGTCTCCCATGCAATCTAAAGGGCCAGGTCCATGCTAGGAACTTCAGGAGCTGGAGGACATGGGTCTTCCCACCACAGCTCTGTCTTGTAGGGTGTTCTGCTGCAGCAAATTCTAGTTTTGTGTCTCTCCATTCCCAATTTTCAAGGCATAAGGAAACAAATGAACCAGCTACAGTCCAGTGTCCTCCCTGGGACCAGTTCATTCTGACCAGCGGACTAGGCCACACAGTCTAGACACATGTGTAGGGAATGTTCCCAGGGAAGGGTGACTTGCAGGAGTGGGGCAGCCCCCAGGTAACATCCACTGATGCCTCAGCTCGGCTTGTTGCCCCGCATGCTTCTTCTCCATTACCCCCTTGCCATCCGTTGGGCACAGGACGCAGTGCCCTTGGAGAACATGCACAGAGGCTTTCACTGTCCTAGCTACCGGATCCATTACCTAAGGTTAGAATCAAGAAAGAAATTGGTATTTTTCCCTTTCTTGGATAACCTATTATTATGGAGTTTCTCTTGGTGAAGAAATGAGGTGAAATGCTCCAGGTACAAACGCTCACTGTCAGCAAAAATAATTACGATGGAAATAACTTTACCTCGTATACTGATTTATAGTTGACCAAGTGCACTTTGGTTCCCATCACCTCAAGTCTCAGGAAGGGTTGATGGATAGGTTTCCTGACAAACACCAATTCCTTTGCCTCCCAACTCTCGGCGTTCCCACTCCATTCAGGTCTGCAGCCGCACGGGGCCAGGTCCCAGGGTATGAATCCTGCTCCTCTTAACCAGCCGTGCGGGTGGCTTCCCCTCACCGTGGATTGACTTGGGGGTGCGGGTGAAGGCGTCCATTCCAGCCAGTGAATTGTAGAGAGACTTCCGGGATATATATTTTTTTCCTAATAATGAGAGACCAACAAGGAGAGGCTTCTCCTTCCCTCCCCATTTTTTGCTTTGGATTATCATTGTGTGTACATTGAACTTTTGGAGCTGGTGCAGCCACCCGTGACCCTTAACTTGACAGATCCAAAGCGGGGAGGTCCCTGTGTTGCTTCAGCAGAGGTAAAACTGCTACTTGTGCAGAAGCATCATCAACAGTTTCTGCAGCTCACCAATTCTAGGAGTACCTACTTCTTTACTTCGGGGTAAGTGAGACAGTAAATTATTCTACAACGTAAGCTGTCTTTAGTCTATTATTGACTATTAAAGGCATTCTCCCTAATACCTTTGAGGATACTGCAGCTCAGAGACTTCAAGTAAACTTCCCAGCATTACACAGCTGCTAAATGAGATTTTTCTGAACTCCATCCAAAAATGCCACGTTTCTTTTCAGAGTCCAGTGACCATTTTATAAACTCACAGCAGCTTTCCAGCTTGCTTAATATTTGATCTTAGGTAGGTTCCTCATTCATTTTCAAATGCCACCCCTAGCCCAAGCCTGTGCTACAATGACCTGCACAAAGCAGGTGCTCAGAAATGTGGAGCTTATTTAAATGTGCGTGGCCCTCGATCCTCAGACCCTCCCACCACAACCACCAACACTCTCACACCCTCAGGCAGTAATCATTGCCAACCAACATTGGCACTCTCTCTCTTTTGGAACCCTGGTGCAGCTTTAGAATCCCTGGCAGTTCAGGCAAGCACTGCTCGCCCATCTTTCCACTTCAGGGCAAACCTCAGGCTCAGATGCACGTTGACTCTGAAGGAGCCTTGCAAACAAGTGAAGCAGCCAAAGCGAGGCGGCAGGTTTTGCTGAGTTTTGCTCCTGGGTCTGCTACTCCAGACATGGATTTTTTAGGCAGTCGATATGTTTCCTTATTCATCAAATGTGCCACCGATTAAGATTCCTCACAGATGGATCAGTAGTTCTGTAAGTTTAGATATTATTTTCATTAAGTATTCATGTAAAAAGCCATAATTAAATGCCTACTGTGTGACCAGTATTGTCCATATGCTGGAACTATAGAAAAACGTAAGGCAAGAAACTTCTCAGGAGAAAAACAATTTGATGGAAGAACCAACAAGAGAATGTAAGACCAAGAAGAGAATATAAGACCAAGGTATAGAATGTTGTAATAGAGCCAGATCCAGACAGTAGGCAAGAGCAGGTGCAAAATGGTGGGGAGGGCTGCTTCTATCACATGAATGAACGCCACCTGGAAGGCTTCTGTGTTTCCTCCTCCGTGACTTCTGCACAAGTAGCAGTTTTACCTCTGCTGAAGCAAAGTGTTGACAATTCCAGGTCCTAAAATTAACTATTATGAGGTCATGGAAAAATAACAATCACTTTAAAAATAAAAACAAAAAGAGCTGAGATCTTGGAGCCAGTATTTTACATGGAGTAGGATATCTGCTTTGGAAATCTCCAAATATAGATCACCAAAGTTGTCAATTCTACTAAATCAAGGGAAAGCCTATTAAGCCTAAAATTCTAGGCTACAGTACACATTTGGAATTGAGAAAATATCCTTATGTATATTTAGAATAATTCCTCAGTAAGACAACTTTAACGAGAATGTTTCTAGAGGGTGGAATTAAGATCAAGTCACTGTTTCTCTTCATTGTAATGGTTCATTAGACTTGAGGACTTTGTTGCTACAGCAGTGGCTCCAGGCTACCATTAATAAGAACTATTCGGAGACATTTATACACTCATATCCCACTTGGTGCAGGTGCTGTATTTATTGAAGTCTCTTATTTTATAGCACAGTTAAATGAAGGAGAACACTTCATATAAAGGTTAAGTGTGATAGCAGGAGGAACCAGGTCTCAGACAGCATCCAAAGGTGGCCTCTTGGCTGGAAGGGCAGTGGGCGCTGGGCTTCCTAGGACTGCCGCCGGAATAACCACTTTTTTCATCTGAGGCTTTGCGGCCTGCTACTCAGATAATCACAGATGCTTTCATTGAATGACGTTGGAGGAGGCTTTTAAAAGGAATGTTGAATTAGAAAAAGGGAAAGAAATGACTTCATAACGGATTAAATACTGGTGCTGGGAGTAAATGTGTGTTATTTTTACCAATGCTGTCTTCATTCGCCATTGCCTCCATCCTTACCATAGTCAATATTGCCTTGCATGTTTCTTAATGAGGGGTTTGCTTTAAAGCAAAAGTGCTTTGAACTCAGTATGCTTCCATTCAGCTCGGCTGGAGCCCCCTGTGCCATTATCTGCTCATCACTGCCATCGCTCAGAGGACAGAACATTAGGGCAAATTAGGGCAGGCTGTTTGTTGAAAGCTCAAACCTCCGGTGAAGAATGTGTTTTATTCACTGTATACATCATGCTGTGTTGCTAAACTAGTGTAATTGCACATCTATATGCCTTCACTTTTTTCTATGAGGAGATACAGCCGATATCTATACAAAACAGTCCTGGAATCAATATGCATGAAATAAAAAGAGCGAGCAAGATGGATCTGCCCAGAGGCTAGAACAGAATAGAAATGCTCTGTGAAGGTGTTTGCTTTTGCATCAGTCTTTCATTTGCTCAGTAGCTCCTAAACTCCTGGCATTTTTATGCTGTGGTAACTTCAGCCCTTTGTGCACTTCAGAGTCTCCTGAAAGAACAACCAGCAAAGAAGGGATCTGAGAAAAATAGAAACAAAAGAATGGAAAGAATTGAAAAAAATCTCAGGAAATATAGCAAGAGAAAACCCAGGAACAAAAGGACTCTTGTAAGGATAGGAAGTGTCATTTTGCAGTAGCAGAAGTTTTACCTTCTTTCTGCATTACCATAAAGTGAGAGCTCTTGGCTCCCTGGATGTGTGTTCACACGATACACACATGGACGCAACATACACACAACACGTACATTTACAAATTATGTAAAATTTGTAATAAAAGTCAAATTAACCCAATTTGCTGTTCTGCAACATCCCTAGATTTGAAATGAAGGCACTTGCATAATCTAGAAACTCAGTAATTTTAATTAGCATAATCAAGATGTCCCTATGCACACAGAAACTAAAAACGATAATAAAATCAGCATCAATTTCTTAATTGGAGAATATAGTTCTTGGGGGGGGCAAAAGTGACATCTTTTCTGTAATGGGATGTGTGGGGCAGAAGAAAAGAAGTGTTAACTGTAATAGTTTCTCCAGATCTTGAATGTCATGAATGGGAAGTTCAACTCAAGTATGGGCTTCTTGCATATAAAAGCCACATATTTAGTTCTCTCTATTTTCACATGTGTTCCAAGACAGAGATTTGCACATTTTAGACGTTTGATTACTGTTTGTTAAATACATCCCCATCCCTTGTACAAGTGGAGCTGAACTTCTTCAAGGCAATCCAGTGGCTGCTGTGGGCATTAAAGTCAAGAAACCCTCAGTTCCCGATCCTTGATTTCTTGGCAGGGTTCCACAGGATAGGATAACTGGATTGTTAAAAATACGAGCTCCAGAAAGAGAATGCCTGTTTAATACCCCAGGTTCTGCAAGCATAAACTCTATGAACTTGGGAAATATGTATAGTCAATTAAATCTCTATTTACTTCATTTGGAAAATATAGATAATAGTATCAACCTCATGGAGAGAATTAGATGGTTTAATATATGTAAAGAGGACATTCCCTGAAACAAACTAAGAACTCAAAATGTCAGCTATATGATGATCATTGATCAATCTCTCAATTTTCTTCCCTCAATTTGTATGACACCTACCTCGTATATGACTGGGATCTGTTGGAGGCTTTCTTGCCTTGTTCTTCCACATTCTCTTTGGACAAACTCAAAACTTTATGGCTTCAGTTCCATCTGTATGCTAAAAATGCCCAAATCAATAGCACAGAGGCTCTGTCTCCCTCAGTGGAGAGGTAAAGAACTTGAAAACCCCAGTTTCCTTTCCCATAGAATATTTAACTAGTTGCCTAAGTTTGTATGTATATATTAAATGGTAATGCATTTTTATTTTAGGTACAAATAGCACATGTACATACTTGAAAAAGAAAAAAGCGATGTTTATATTATTATAAAAGAAAAATATTATATAAGAAAAAAAAAACAAAACAGAAATCCCTTTCCTTCCCCAGAAGTACTCTAATCCTTCTCCCAGAGACTGCCACTGTTACAATTTAGGCTTTTCCATTCATGAATTCCTCAATCTTAGGCATTGTACATTGACTTCCTGTTCTGATAAATGAAGATTTTACTATATAGGGCACTCACCTTCGTCTCACCTGCTCTTAATAGAGTTATGCAACTATCATTAATTAATTGGGTTGACATTATTTCAACTGTATAGATATCATATACATCAAGGGGTATTATATAAGAGCATTCCCTCACAGTTTTGGTTTTGCCCTGATTATAGCAATTTTGGTTATTTCCTGGCATTTCTAATTGCATTATTGTCTGCCCTTAGAGCCTGTATGAGTTATTCAGATTTTCAGGGATAGTGCAAAATTTCATGTCACATTTGTCCTGGATATCATCCTCCTGGAACACTTATCCTGCAACATTATCCTGGACAGGCTGCTCCGTGAGTCCTGCTGCAGAGCTTTCATTCTGGCATTTACATTTGTTTCTTCAAGAAAAGTCCACAAATTCTTTTCTCTCTATCCTCCTGCCTTTCATTTATAGTGTGCCCCTTCATTTTGTTGGAACCAGGACATCCGGTAACCTCCTCAGGAAGACTAATGGAATGTGCATTTTCTACTTCTCTATATGTTTGAAAATGTTTCTATTCTAATCCAATAATTAATTGAAAGTTTCTTGGGGTATAGAATTCCAAAATGAAAAAGCATTTACACTTGGAGCTTTGAAAATGTTCACATATTTTTATCTAACATCCAGTATTGAGTTTGAGACATCTAATGTCAATCTAATGCTATTTTTCGTTGTTAAGGACCCAGTAATTTCCTCCTCTGAAAGCTTTTAGTATATTCTATTTATTCTTGGTGTTCTTAAATTTCACAATAATGTGTCTAGACATGGTCTTTTTCAACCATCAAAACCATCCAGATGTATACCTTTTGACTCTGAGCAGTTCTCTTGTATTATTTCTTTAATAGCTTCTCCTTCACCAGTTCTTTTACTCTAGAACTCTTGGTTGAGCTCCTTTGATAGATGGCTGAATGTTATCTTTTCTCATATATACTACAATCTTACGACTTTTGGTATCATTTTCTCTGAGTTTTGACTTTATTTTTCCAATGCTTCTATTGACTTTCAAAATAATTTTTAAATTGCATTTGTCATTTTTCTATTTTCCTTGAGTGGTTTCTTATGCAAATAATTTAGCTTTTTTCCTAGCATGCTGTTCTTACATTTTGGAAACAGTATCTTGTAACTGAGGATGTTGCATATTTTTCTTTGTGTACCCTGAATTAGCACTACCTTCTTGGGCAAGGGTCCCCAGACCCTGGGTCACAGAGCAGTATCCAGCCATGGCCTATTATGAGCCAGGCCGCACAGCAGGCGGTGAGTGGCATGTGAGTGAGTGAAGCCTCATCTGTATTTACAGCTGTTTCTCATTGCTCGCATTACCACCTGAGCTCCACCTCCTGTCAGATCAGTGGGCAGTAGATTCTCCTAGGAGCTAGAACTCTACTGTGGCTGCACCTGTGAGGGATCCAAGTTGCATGCTTTTTATGAGAATCTAATGCCTAATGATCTGTCACTGTCACTCAACACCCCCAGATGGGACTGTCTGATTGCAGGAAAACAAGCTCAGGGCTCCCACTGATTCCACATTATGGTGAATTGTATAATTATTTCATTACATATTACAATGTAATAATAATAATAGAAATAAAATGCTCAAGAAATGTAACGGGCTTGAATCATCCTGAAACCATCCCCCCACCCTGGTCTGTGAAAAACTGTCTTCCAAGAAACCGGTCCCTGGTACCAAAAAGGTTGGGGACTGCTGTTCTTAGGATCACTTGCTGAGTATTTAATTGTATTTTTCTCTTTCTTGTTCCAAGATTTATGTAAATGTCTGGTGATCCTTGGTCCCTATTTATATGTTAAAGGAAGTAATAATGCCCAGTGCTAAGATCTTCGTTTCTTTTTTTTTTTTTCTACCCTTAGTTCTGCCATTTATTGCATAATATTGGCAAATTATCAAAAGTAATTTGGACCCTAGTTTCTTTTCTTTTTTTTTTTTTTTATTATACTTTAAGTTCTAGGGTACATGTGCATAACGTGCAGGTTTGTTGCATATGTATACATGTGCCATGTTGGTGTGCAGCACCCATCAACTCGTCAGCACCCATCAATTCATCATTTATATCAGGTATAACTCCCCAATGCAATCCCTCCCCCCTCCCCCCTCCCCATGATAGGCCCCAGTGTGTGATGTTCCCCTTCCCGAGTCCAAGTGAGCTCATTGTTCAGTTCCCACCTATGAGTGAGAACATGCGGTGTTTGGTTTTCTCTTCTTGTGATAGTTTGCTAAGAATGATGGTTCCAGCTGCATCCATGCCCCTACAAAGGATGCAAACTCATCCTTTTTTATGGCTGCATAGTATTCCATGGTGTATATGTGCCACATTTTCTTAATC
>NC_045448.1:97231221-97283324 GCF_002776525.5 Piliocolobus tephrosceles
GATTAAGAAAATGTGGCACATATACACCATGGAATACTATGCAGCCAATAAAAAGGATGAGTTTGCATCCTTTGTAGGGACATGGATGCAGCTGGAAACCATCATTCTTAGCAAACTATCACAAGAAGAGAAAACCAAACACCGCATGTTCTCAGTCATAGGTGGGAACTGAACAATGAGCTCACTTGGACTCGGGAAGGGGAACATCACACACTGGGGCCTATCATGGGGAGGGGGGAGGGGGGAGGGATTGCATTGGGGAGTTATACCTGATATAAATGATGAATTGATGGGTGCTGACGAGTTGATGGGTGCAGCACACCAACATGGCACATGTATACATATGTAACCTGCACGTTATGCACATGTACCCTAGAACTTAAAGTATAATAAAAAAAAAGAGTTCTTTTCTCCAAAAAAAAAAAAAAATAAAATAAAATAAAATAAAATAAAATAATTTCAATTTAAATATGAGTAATATGCTAAGGGCCAGAACGGGAAAACTGGATAACATGCAAAAGCATATCATTAATGTAAACAGGGAGATGAAAACTCTAAGAAAGAATCAAAAGGAAATCCTACTAATAAAAAACACTGTATTACAGGCATGACGAATGTCTGTGGTGGGCTCATTTGGAGACTGAAAATAGCAAAGGCAATAATCAGTGAGCTTCATGATACATCAATAAAAACTTTGTGAAATTAAATGCAAAGACAAAAAGAATGAAAAATAAAACCCAGAACAAAAAACCAGGACATTGAAGAATTGTGGGATAATCTCAGAAGGTATAACATATGTATAATGGGAATGGTAGAAAAAGAAGGGAGAGAAAAAACAAAAAAAAATTTGAAATTATCACACTGAAATGTTTTCCAAAATTAATGACAGACACAAAATACAGGAATCTCAGAGAATATCAAACAGGATAACTATCTGAAATGACCCCAAATCAAATAAGCAAAAGTAAAATTGCACCTAGTGTATTGTATTCAAATTGTAAAAAATCAAAGACAAAGAGAAAACCTTGAAATAAGCTGGCATGGGTGTGGAAGGAACACAGGAGAAATAAAAAGACTTCTAAAAATGTAGAAAAATGAAACACTGGCCAGGCATGGTGGCTTACACCTGTTAATTCCAGCACTTTGGGAGGCCAAAGCAGGTGGATCAGATCACCCATGGTCAAGAGTTCAAGACCAGCCTGGCCAACATGGTGAAACATGGTCTCTACTAAAAATACAAAAATTAGTTGGGCGTGGTGGCGGGCACCTGTAATGCCAGCTACTTGTGGGGCTAGGCAGGAGAATCACTTGAACCTAGGAGGTGGAGGTTGCAGTGAGCAGAGATCATGCCACTGCATTCCAGCCTGGGACAGAGCGAGACTCTGTCTCAAAATAAATAAATAAATAAGTTAGAATACATAAAACAGCAAGGGAATTTGGCATCAATAGAGCTACCTTGCAAGAAATGTTAAAAGGATTTCTTCAAAGAGAAGAAAATATACATTGGTTAGAAACTCAGATTTACATAATGAAAGGAAGAGAAGAGTATTAGAAAAATAATTAATAAAAGTAAAATAAAATAGTTTATTCTTAATCTATCAGATAATAGTTTGTTCAGACTAATAAGAGTGATATATTCTGTGATTTTAGCTTATTGATAAGTGAGATGAATAAGAGCAACTTCATAAAGAACAGGAGAGGGAAATTGAGACTACTCTTTTAAGTAGGTGCTCTCCTATGAAGAAGCATAGTGTTATTTGAATGCACAATTAAATTCGTTGTAAATGTATACTGCAAACTCTAAGATAGCCACTAAAAAAAGTAAATGAGTATAATTGATATGCTAAGAGAGGAAAGAAAGTGGAATCACACAAAATTCTCAATTAAAACCAGGTGTAGTGGCTCATGCCTGTAATGCCAGCACTTTAGGAGGCCGAAGTGGGCAGATCATGAGGTCAAAAGATGGAGACCATCCTGGCCAACATGGTGAAACCCCATCTCTACTAAAAATACAAAAAAAAAAAAAAAAAAAAATAGCTGGGCATGGTGGCACATGCCTGTAGTCCCAGCTACTCGGGAGGCTGAGGCAGGAGAATCGCTTGAACCTGGGAGGTGGAGGTTGCAGTGAGCTGAGATCTCACCACTGCACTCTAGCCTGTGTCAGAGTGAGACTCCGTCCCCCACCGCCCCGCAGAAAAAAAACAAAAAAAAAAACCCAGATAAGGCAGAAAAATAATGGAATATAAAAACAAATAAAAAGGACAGCAAATTCCTAAAAACAGTAACAAATATATGGTAGACATTCATCCAACTATAGCAATTATCACATTAAACATGAAAACATGAATAGCCTAAATATGCCAATTACGACAGAGACTATCAGAATAGGAGAAAAACAAAGATGCAACTGTATGTTGTCTAACAAGAAATCCACTTCAAATGGAAAGATTTTGATAAGTTGTAAATAAAGTAATATGGGAAAATAACTGTGCTAACACTAATCATAAAAAAGACTAAAGTAACTATTAATTTTGGACTAAGATGACTTAAGAAAAAAACTCAAAGATTAAAGAGGAACATTACATAATAATGAGGGGTCAATTCTCCAAGCATACATAACAACCCTTAAAGAACAATCTGTCAAAATATGTGAAGCAAAAACAGAACATCAAGGAGAAATAGACAAATAATTGAAGATTTCAACTCCCTCCATCAGTAACTGACAGATCCACTAAGGACATATGTGAAGTGAACAGCACCATCAGTCATCTTGAGTGAACTGAAATTTGTAAAATATTTAATTCAATAACAGCATAATTCACATTCCCTTTTTTTTTTTTTTTTTCTGAGTCAGGGTCTTGCTGTGTCGCCCAGGCTAGAGTGCACTGGCATGATCATAGCTCACTGCAGCCTCAAACTCCTGGGCTTGAGCAATCCTCCCACCTCAGCCTCCTGAGTAGCTGGGACTGCAGGTGTCAGTCACCACACCTGGTGATTTTATTTTTTTTTACCTTTTGTAGAGAAGCGGTCTCATGAAGTTGTCCATGCTTAATTCACTCTCTTCTCTAGCTCACATGGGTCATCCACCAAGATAGATCTCATTCTGTGCCATAAGACACGCCTTAACAAATTAAAAAATTCTGAATCTTACTAAGTATGCTCTCAGATCATGATGGGATTAAACTAGAAATTAGTAACAGAAAGATAACAGGAAAATCCGAATATATGTTGAAATTAAACAAGACACTTCTAAATAACACGTGTTAAAAAAATTTTCAATAAAAATTTTTAGAAATTTGAAGTAAACAAAAATGAAAATACAACTTTTCCACATTTGTGGGAAGCAGCGTACGCAGTATTTAGAGGAAACTTTATAGTGTTAATGTGTGTGTTAGAAAAAGAGAAAGTTCAAAAGGTAATAATCTGAGCTTCCACTTTAGGACCTAGGAAAAGGAGAGTACATTAAATACAAAGTAAGCAGAAGACAATAAATATAAACATTAGAGGAAAAATTAATTTAGTGGAAAACAAGAAATGAATAGAGCAAATCAATGAGACAAAGCTGTTTCTTTGAAAAATAATCAATAATTTTGACTCTTTAAATAACAGTATCAAACATATAATCTGAAGGACACCATATGTTATTGGATCTGGTAATGTCTTTCCCTTAGAGAGTAGGACTGCCTTTTGGAGAATTCTGGTTTTCTTTCATAGTGTTTGCTCTTCCCCTACCCTGGGAGAGACAGGAAGGAATTTTTCTTAACTCTGTATTGTGAAATTCTGGTAGATTTGCTGGAAGTAAAATGCAAAAAAGCATGGAATGCTCCCTAAGACTGTAGCCCCACAAGTTTCTCACCCTCATGCCAGTCCACACACAGGTTCCAGAAGTTAGACAAAATTACCATGTTAGTGTTCCTAGAAGTTTATAGCTCCATTTGCTTCTGCTCCAGGTAAGCAGATGTCAGCTATCACTCTCTAGATTCATCTGTTCCTGCTGATTTTGGGGGTGATAGTTTGCCTGGAAACCTCCGTTCTCTGATGGGCTCAAAAAAGTTGTTAATTTTCAGTTTGTTTAGGTTTCATTCTTCATTTAAGGGCAGGTTTGACAACTTCCATGCTCTTTATATGTAGCAGCTTAAACCAGAAGTCTAAGATGTATAATTTTTATATTATAAATCTTAAGGTTTTTACAATCTGCCATCAGCACAGCTTACATTTTCTTCAAATTATGTTGTGATATTTAGTAGTGATCAATTAATTTAAAGACAGCAAAATGCATTACTTAAATGTTAAATATCTTCACAGTTTCATGAGCTTATTTAATCTGTATCTTCTATTGTGGTGACTTAATTGCTTCAAGGCTAAAAATATACATTAATTTGCAATAACCATTTAGTAAATTTTTACAAATTATAAGGCTCTATCCATGGGGAGCTGCATGATACAAAGATAAATGCAAAGCAAATGTTTTCCTTAAAAAATTAGTGGAGTAATACATAAAACAGGGAATGTATATCTCACTGCAATGCAATGTTAGGCGATCTGCACTAGACCAGGGTTCTTCCTCCTGGGCACTGTTGATATGTGGGCCAGACAACCCTTTTATGTGAGGGACTGCTCCGTGCATTGTAGGATGCTTAGCAGCATTCCTAACCTCTACTTTGGATGTCAGTAGCACTTCACTCCCAGCTATGACACCATAATGTCACAAAATAGCCACTGAGGGGCACTGACACAGTTGATCATTCCTGAACTAAACAAATTCCATAATCAAAATACAGCTGGGGCCAGAAATGGATGGAACTAAATGTAAAACTCAAAACTATAAGACTTCTAGAAGATAATAGAGACGAAAAATCTAATGACCATTGGTTTGGTGGTGACTTTTTAGATATGACACCAAACACATAATCTATGAAAGAAAAAAATTAGTAAGTAGGATTTCATTAAAAGTAAAATATGGTTGGGAGGAGGGAGAAAAAAAGTTAAAACTTCTGCTCTAAGCAAATGAAAACAGAAACCGTGACTCCGGAGAAAATATTTATAAAACGTATGTCTGATAAAGAACCTGTATCCATAATACACAGAGAACTATGAAAACTTAACAGTAAGAAAATAAACGACCCATTTAAAAAAATCAACAAATATCTGAATAGACACACCATCAGAGAAGATATATAGATGGTAAATAAACATATAAAATATGTTCAATATTATATATTATTAGATAATTGCAAATTAAAATAATTACTACCCATTTTTTACTTTTTTCTTCAAATTTTAAGTTCCAGGGTACATGTGCAGTATGTGCAGGTTTGTTACAGAGGTAAACGTGCGCCATGACGCACAGAAGCCATGATGCACAGATCAACCCATCGCCGAGGTATTAAGCCCAGCATTCATTAGCTATTCTTCCTGATGCTCTCCCTACCCTCACCCCCTCCCATGACAGGCCAGTGTGTGCTGTTACCACCCATGTGTACATGTGTTCTCATCGTTCAATTCCCACTTATAAATGAGAACATTCAGTGTTTAGTTTTCTGTTCCTGCGTTAGTTTGCTGAGGATAATGGCTTCCAACTCCATCTGTGTCCCTGAAAAGGACATGATCTCATTCCTTTTTAAGGCTGCATAGTATTCCATGGTGTATGTGTACCATATTTTCTTTATCCAATCTATCATTGAAGGGCATTTGGATTGATTCCATGTCTTTGCTATTGTGAATAGTGCTGCAGTGAACATACACATGCATGTTTCTTTATAATAAAACAACATATATTCTTTTGGGTATATACCCAGTAATGACATTACTGGGTTAAATGGTATTTCTGCTTCTAGATCTTTGAGGAATCCCCACACTATCTTCTGCAATGATTGAACAAATTTACACTCCCACCAACAGTGTATAAGCATTCCTTTTTCTCCACAACCTTGCTGGCACCTGTTGTTTCTTGACTTGAGAAGTGTCTGTTCGTGTCCTTTGCTCACTTTTTAACGGAGCAATTTGTTTTTTCTTGTAAATTTGTTGAAGTTTCTTGTAGACTCTGGATATTAGACCTTTGCCAGATGAAAAGATTGCAAAAATTTTCTCCCATTCTGTAGGTTGTCTGTTCACTTTGATGATAGTTTCTTTTGCTGTGCAGAAGCTCTTTAGTTTAATTAGACCCCATTGGTTAATCTTTGCTTTTGTTGCAATTGCTTTTGGCATTTTCATCAGGAGATCTTTGCTTGTGCCTATGTTCTGAATGGTATTGCTTGGATTTTCTTCTAGGGGTTTCATGGTTTGAAGTTTTAAATTTAAGTCTTTAAATCCATCCTGAGTTAATTTTTGTATAAGGTGTGAAGAAGGGGTCCAATTTCATTTTCTGCATATTGCTAGCCAGTTCTCTCAGCACTATATATTAAATAGGGAATCCTTTCTCCATGGCTTATTTGTGTCGAGTTTTTGAAGGTCAGATGGTCGCAGGTGTGCGGTCTTATTTTTGAGTTCCCTAATCTGTGCCATTGGCTTATGTGTCCATTTTTGTACCAGTGCTGTACTGTTTTGGTAACTGTAGCCTCAATTACTACCATTTTTTACAATAGCTAAAATCCAAGAAAACGGACAATATCAAATTCTGGTGAAGATGTGGAGCACCCGGACATCTCATTCATTGCTAATGGGAATGCAAAATGGTACAGTCACTTTTGAAAACAATCAGCTCCTAGGTATTAACTCAAATGAGTTATGTCCACACAAAAACTTGCACATGGATATTTATGGTAGCTTTATTCATAATTGTCAAAAATGGAAACTCACCAAATATACCTCACTAGGCAGATGAACAAACAAACTGCTACCTCCATTCTATGGAATATAAATCACCAACAACAAAACAATAAGCTATCAAGCTGTGGAAGGACATAGAAGATATGTAAATACATATTTTATAGTAAAAGCAGCCAGTCTAAAAAGGATATATACTGTATTATTCCAACTATAGGACATACTGGAAAAGGGAAAACCATGGAGACAGTAAAAGGATTAGTGGTTGCCAGGAATTGCGGAAAAGGGAGGGACGAATAAGCAGAGCACAGAGGGTTTTTAAGGCAGTGAAATTACTCTGTATGCTACTTTAAGTTCTTTACAAAATCTCATAACTCTTGAAAAACATAAACTAGGACAACTTTCTACTTAGGGCATCAAGGAATAGTCACTCTGGGATGGGAATAGTAAGAAATCAGGAGACTTCCCTAGATGTTCTTCCTGCTAGCTATCTGCAGAGGACGAGTGGTGTAGCCATTGGATGGGAGTGGCCTGAATGCCTGGAGGAGAATAAATGGCCCACTAGGCTCACTAGCCTTTGAGTGTTAGAGAAGAGATAAATAAATCCCGGTTGTAACTGAGCCATTTGCATTTTGGTTCTATTTATTAGGACAACCTAGCTTACACTAACTAATCCAAGTGACATGCGGCATCCAAATTCCATCTCAGGAGGTGGAGCAGAAGAGGAAGAGTGAGTCTGTCAGGGAGACAAATACCATTTTTTAACTGGTGAATTGGGAACAAATGTTAAACACTTAATATTCTTTCAGAAAATTCTGAAAGATATTTAAAATATTCAGAATATTCTGACTCTGTCACATTTGAGAAAATTTCTGTGCCACAAGAGTTTGTGTTCAGGCTTTAAAATAGTTACTAACCAGTCCACCGCAATGGATTCTGTTCTGAGAGGTAATTGTTCCGAAACACTGATTTAGTGTTCTTCAATTATCTCCTTGACACAGGAGCTTACTTTCTCTCCCTCTGCCCAAACTTCCCATCAAAGAACACTAGCCTTAGCTCAACACTTCTAATTATTGTTTTCTCAGAGTTTCCCTGAGTAGCTTATTCTATTGCTCAAATATTCTTTTTACCAAAATACCGTTATCCTACAGAAATTAAAAGCCAATTCCTGTGATCACACAGCCATGTGATTGAGCAGTTGTTGCTTGGCCTGAGAAGTTAATATAAGATTGAATTGTAGTGAAACTCGGATGAAAGACCACTTGTCCAGTCATTTCTGTAAACACTTTGCTTCCATAGACACATTGAGATTTTCTTACATTCTCCTTTGTCTGACACTAGAATTTAATGCCTGTTCTGATAAAGGTGTGTTTGCCACCTGTCATCGATGTAACTATTTATTGACAGGTAAAAATTTTATAGATGACATTGATTTTTTCAAAATCTAACAAAATAAATAGTATTTTATTTGAATTATTAAAATGTTCCAAATAAATATGCAGCAGAAAATGTGGAGCTTTAACTTTTCCTAGAAATGAGCTCATGCAGAACTACTGAGATATGTTTGCAAAATAAGCAATGTGCCACCATGACTGCATGAATACATATGTCCGAATGATCTCCTGCATAGTAAGGCTATTATTCTTCTACTGCCATGTGTTTTATTTAGGTGATGAGAGTAATTATTCTGGCTATCATTAAACATGATTGTCACATTTATTATGGTACTTTTGTAGTTACTTTTTGGAATATTTAAAATGTCTCAAGGCATGGTTCAGAGGAGAGTAATGACATTTTTTATACACATGTATCCATTCAGTCAACAAAGATATATTGGGAGCCCATTATGAGTCAAGTGCTCTGGGTAACGTGGGAGGGACATAATGGGAATGTTTGATGACCTCTGGATAAACAATATATACCACTTAGCTATTTATGGAGAAATAAATTTAATACATGAATTAACTAGTAATATATGTTTAAGATTTCTCCATATCTTTCTATGGCTTAATAGCTCATTTCTTTTTATCGATGAATAACATTACATTTTCTGGATATTATTTACTCATTCACCTATTTAACGACATCTTGATTATTTATGAGTTTTGACAATTATGAATAGAGCTGCTATAAACATCCATGGGCAGGATTTTGTGTAGACACACTTTTTAACACATTTGAGCAAATATCATGGAGTAGGATTGTTGGATTGTATGTTAACAGTCATATTTAGTTTTGTAAGAAACTGCCAGTAAGGTACAGAGGCTTCACACTTGTAATCTCAATGTTACCAATGATGAATCCATACCAGTCTGCAGCAAATTTGGTCCTTGCCACCTCGGAGGAAAGAATTTGGCCTAGGGAAGAAGTAGGTTTAAGGCAGAGGGAAAGACCAAGGCAAAAAAAAATTTTTTTTTAATACTTTAAGTTCTAGGGTACATGTGCACAACATGCAGTCTTGTTACATATATATACACATGCCATGTTGTTGTGCTGCGCCCATTAACTCATCATTTACATTAGGTATATCTCCTAATGCTATCCCTCCCCCCTCCCTCCACCCCATAACAGGTCCCAGTGTGTGATGTTCCCCTTCCTGTGTCCAAGTGACCTCATTGTTCAATTCCCACCTATGAGTGAGAACATGTGGTGTTTGGTTTTTTTGTCCTTGCAATAGTTTGCTTCATCCATGTCCCTACAAAGGACATGAACTCATCATTTTTTATGGCTGCACAGTATTCCACGGTGTGTATGTGCCACATTTTCTTAATCCAGTCTATCATTGTTGGACATTTGGGTTGGTTTCAAGTCTTTGCTATTGTGAATAGTGCCGCAATAAATATTCGTGTGCATGTGTCTTTATAGCAGCATGATTTATAGTCCTTTGGGTATATACCCAGTAATGGGATGGCTGGGTCAAATGGTATTTTGCTGAGAGATTTTGTCACCACCAGGCCTGCCCTACAAGAGCTCCTGAAGGAAGCACTAAACATGGAAAGGAACAATCGGTACCAGACACTGAAAAACATGCCAAATTGTAAAGATCATCAATGCTAGGAAGAAACTGCATCAACTAATGAGCAAAATATCCTAATGTCAGGAACAAATTCATACATAACAATATTAACGTTAAATGTAAATGGGCTAAATGCTCCAATTAAAAGACACAGACTGGCAAATTGGATAGAGTCAAGACCCATCCTTGTGCTGTATTCAGGAGACCCATCTCACGTGCAGAGACACACATAGGACCAAAGCAAGTTTTAGATCAGGAGTAAGAGTTTCTGTAAAAGTTGTAGAGCTGGAGCAAAAGCAAGCAAAGTACATTTGGAAGAGGCCCAAGAGGGTGACTTGAGAGGTCCAAGAACCCCATTCAGCCCTTGACTTGGGGTTTTATATATTGGCTTAGTTTCAGGGTTTGTGTTTCTCTTCCCTCAATTTTTCTATGGGGAGGGCTGTTGCTCAACTGCTGAATGCGTAGTGTGTGGGTCTGCACTTAGGAGAGTGACCGAATGCATAGTGCATTTACTGAGGCTGTGCTCATGCTTTCTAGGGGTGATTTTCCTTTACCAGTCAAACGCCCCCAGAGGAAGGTCATAATCCACTATTATTGTCTCTTAGTTTGCATACTTGAGCCCACTTACCCAACTCCTGAGATCTTATCAGGAAACTGCTGATCACCGGCTCCAGGTGTTTTCTATCTATTAGGAGCCTGGCTTTGCCCTGACACCAGCTGCAACCAATCATCATTTCAGAGAGACAGTTTAACAACTGCCTCACCATCACCTGATGGTTGCCTGACATTCCTGGCAGGAGCCCTCTCCTGCCCTGCTCATATCTGTGTAAGTACCCGCTCTAACATCACTTTGGGAAGCTGAGATCACTTGAATTCAGGAGTTCAAGATCAGCTTGGGCAGCAAAGTGAGACCCCATGTCTACTAAAATAAAATAAAATAAAATAGAAAATAAAATAAAATTAGCTCGATGTGCTGGCATGTGCCTGTAGTCCCAGCTACTTGGGAGGCTGAGGTTGGAGGGTGGTTTGAGCCTGGGAAGTTGAGGTCTAGCCTGGGTTACAAAGTGAGACCCTGTCTCAAAAAAATAATTAATTATTTGAAAAGGAAAGAAAGAAACTGCCAAGCTTTATTCCAAAGTAGCTATATCATTTTGCATTACCATAATCAATGAATAAGGGTTCTTTTTGCTCCACATCCTTTGCAAGCATGTGGTGTTGTCAGTACTTTGGATTTTGGCCATTAAAATAAGTATGTAATAGTAGTTCACTGTTGTTTTTATCTGCAATTTCCTAATGACCTATGATGTTAAGTATCTTTTCATGTGCTTATTTGCCATGTGTAGATCTTTGGCGAGGTGTCTGTTAAGGTCCTTTGTCAATGTTTAAATTAGATTGTTCTCTTTCTTATCATTGAGTTAAAGAGGTTTTTGTATATTTTGGAAAACAGTCATTTATCAGATATGTGTTTTGCAATTTTTTCTTTTAATAGACTGTCTTGTTTTCTCATTTTCTTGGCAGTATCTTACCAAGAGCAGAAATTTTTAATGTTAACGAAGTTTAGCTTATCAGTTAATTCTTCCAAATGAGGACTAAGCTCTGATTGTTTTAATTTTCCCCAAATTCCTATCTAAAGGGTCTGGGGAGTCATACCCTACAAACCATAAATTATCATCAGATGGGTTTTATTTAACCCTATATATCATGACTTACTTTCCAATCTGACGCTGGCATAACGTCACGTGACAAAGAAGAAAGTCATGTTTCTTTGCCATATTTTGAAATGGCCCTGAAAAGCTGTCCTTTGTAGGGGATAATTTGCATCTGTAAAGAATCTCTGTTAACATAGCTAGATGTTTTTCTTCCAGGCCCTCCCGATCCTGAAGGGATTAAGACTCTAGCACTTTTTTTTTTTTTTTTTCTTTTTTGAGACAGAGTCTTGCTGTGTGACCAGGCTGGAGTGCAGTGGTGCAATCTCGGCTCACTGCAACCTCCGCCTCCTGGGTTCAAGCAATTCTCCTGCCACAGCCTCCCAAGTAGCTGGGACTACAGGTGCATGCCATCACACCCAGCTAATTTTTTGTAGTTTTTTTAGTAGAGACGGGGCTTCACCATGTTAGCCAGCATGGTCTCAACTTCCTGACCTCATGATCTGCCTGCCTTGGCCTCCCAAAGTGCTAGGATTACAGGCATGGACCACCATGCCTGGCTGTGTCTAGCACCTTTTAAAGGTCTGAGTAGGAAACATTTGTCATCTATTCTCTCTAAGGGCAGCCACTATAAGACTTCAAAATAACCTTGGTCTCCACAGTCTTTTATCTTAACCTGAATATTTCCTTTCTGTCAATCCCAGGTCTTGACACAAACTCAACCAATTACCAACCAAAAATGTTTAAATTTACCTATAGCCTAGCCTAGAATTGCCACCCTCCCAGCCCACTTTGAGTTGTCCCACCTTTCTGGACCAAACTAATGTATTTCTTAAATGTATTTGATTAATGTCTCATGCCTCCCTAAAAGTATAAAACCAAGCTGTGCCCCGACCACTGTGGGCACATGTTCTCAGGACCTATTGAGGGCTGTGTCATGGGCCATAGTCATGCATATTTGGCTCAGAATAAATCTCTTCAAATATTTTAGAGTCTGACTCTTTTCATTGACACATGGATCCTTTGGTGATGTGTATAGAAGACATCACCATACCCAAGATTATCCAGAATTTCTCCTATGTTATCTTCTAAGAGTTTTGTAGATTTGCAGTTTACATTTGAGTCAATAATCTAATTCAAACTAATTTTTGTAAAAGATGTGAGGTCTGTGTCTAGAAAAATTTATTTGCATGTGAAACACTTCAGTTATTCCAACACCATTTATTGAAAAGACTATATTTTCTCCATTGTATTGCTTATGATCTTTCCTCAAAGATCAATTGATACTATTTATGTGTGTCTATCTAGACTTTCTATTCCCTTCCATTGAGCTATTTGTTTATTCCTTTTGTAATACTGCACTGCCTGAATTACTATAGCTTTAGAGTAAGTCTTGAAATTGGGTAGTGTCAGACTTTTGACTTTGTTCTTCTCCTTTAATTTTGTGTTGGCTATTCTGAATCTTTTGCCTCAGCATAGAAAATTTAGCATCAGTTTGTCAATATGTGGAAAACAACTTGCTGAAATTTTGATTGAAATTTAAGAGAAAATCTACTTTTTTGTCAGCTTCAACATGTAAAGTGGTTAGAAGTTGTTACTTTCAGCCTTACAACAAGAAAAAACTGAACAAACTTTAAAGCAATGACTGTTCTTGGATGCAGGGATAACTTAGATTGCAGGGCAGACCACCACAACAACAGCTGGGGAGATGAGTGAATACACAGTTACAGTAGACATCTTACCTGGAGCAGAAGCTGCTGAAGCCATAAACTAGTAAGAATAGTTCAGTGATAATTTTGAAAATTTCTGGAGGCTTAATGTGGAGTACTTTGAGAGTGAGAAACTTATAGGGACCACAGTCTCAGGGGAGTTCCCACAGTAATGTGAATTTTAACTTCAGGAAACCTACCAGATTTTCATATTGAAAAGTCAAGGAATATCTCGGCCTGTCTCTGGCAGGAAATGGGAAGAGTAACCACCGTGAAATGTTCCCATGATCTTCTCCATAACAAATGCCTACTCCAGGAAAAATGACCTTACCATAGCAGCAGAATCCTACTAGGAAGGACAGTTCTCAGACTCTCTCTCTCTCTTGCCTTCCTACCTCCCCTAAGGGAGAAAACTCAAAACAAAACAAAACAAAACAGATTTGTGAAGGTCAAAGGCCCACCAAAAACTGAAAGATAATTACAATATTACTGAATTCTTACCTTTCCCCATTTGTTGCCATCACCTAACAGGTCTCCAGTGTAACAGATGAAGGAGCTGCAGGATGCAAACTCTACCTAAGAAGGAGTTCTGAGGGAATCGCAAAACAACATGGGAGATGAAAATAAAGATACTAAAGTAGTATGAAGCCTCTGGCTCCTGCAGCTACAAGAAACATTAAACGTAATCCAATTTCTAGTCAAATTAACACAAATCCTTACTGAGATAAAGGCCTGTTTATCTCAATTCTAATACATGATGTTCAATAGAAAATTAGATGGCATATTAAAAGGCAAGAAAATCACAGTCTGATGAGACAAAGCATGCATGAGAACAAGATTCAAATATGAAAAAATTGTGAAATTGCCATGCAGGGTATTTAGAATAACTATGAATAATATATTATGGGCTCTAACAGAAAATGTAGACTACATCAAGAGCAGATGGATATTGAAAGCAGAGAGGTAGAAACTCTGAGAAATAATTTAAAGAAAATGCTAGAATTAAGAACTTCTATGGCATAAATGAAGATTGCCTTTAATAATCTAATTGGTAAACTAGACACAGCTAAGGAAATAATCAGTGAGCTTAAAGATAGGTCAGTAGGACTATCCCATGCAAAGATTCAAAGAGAAGACAGAATGAATAAAAATGGCACAAAGCATTCAAGAACTGTGAGACATTTTCCAAAGATGTAACAAATATATAGTTGAATATCAGAAAAATATGAAAAAGAAAGTATAGAAAAGAATATTTAAAGAGTAATGGCCAAGAGTTTTTCAAAATCAATGGCAGAATGAAAAGCAAAATCCAGAAATTATAGCTAATACCAAGAAAGACAAATACCAAGGAGAGGGGATGGAGAGTAGATAGAATGAGATGTTTAAATGTGGCAGTGAGTTATGATTCAGATTACAGGAGAATTTCTAGATTTGGACATAAGGGTTAGTTCCTATTTTACTGGGATTGAGAGGACAGTTATAAATGTAGGGGGCTTGCTTGGTGTTGGAAATATTAGGTAATATCAATCTGTTAAGTAGTTTATCCTCCCTCTCCTCTTCTTCCTCCTCCTTTTTCACTTTCTTCTTTCCCTAGTCATTCTCCTTCTCCTCCTCTTTCTCTTCTTCCTTCTTCTTCTGTAATGCAGAAATAATTCTTGACCATGTGCTCAGGTTTAGGAGAGACAGCACTTTCAAATTTAAAGATTTTGGTGAAGTTTTATTGAGTATTGAAGCCCAAGAGGAGGGGAGCAGCTATATATTCAAGATTCTATGATTGTTATCACTGGTGCTCAGGAGTCTCAATGTAGTTGGCATGGAGAGTCTGGACTTTGGGATTTACGAAGGGAGTTCTTGCCAGTTTAATAACTCATGTAGTGGAGGAACTACATGGAAACTTCTCCCCTGTACCACCTCCCCTGACTCCATCCTTGCCTTCCGTCATCTTAGCATGAATTATCCCCCTTCTTATCTTCTCATAGTTCTTATTCATGCTTCTCATGCAACACATTTACACTGTCTAGTTACTTCTTACATTCTTTCTTGAAACAAAATATGGTATATAAAATAAACATATATAATCAATAATATGCATAATTTACAATGATTTATATGCCTTATTTTTTGTTGCTCCTTCCATATTGTAAATGTGATAGATAGTAGGTATAAAGTAGTAATACATGGTAAGATAATACATGAAAATATTATTTCATCTACTGTAAACCCTCTTGTATAGCCAACTATCTCAGATTTGACAAGCAGATGAGAAGGCAATAGCAGAGTAAAGATCCAAGAAAAAGTACCCACATTTATACTTAGTGTCTAAGTTCAAATTAGGGCCTAGTATAGATCAAAACATACTTGAAACACAACACAAACAGGTAGAACAGGCACCTCCTAGACTCCCCCCAAAAGAGCACTATGACCACCAAACTGGGTAGGAAAAGAACACATTTTGAGGAGAAAAACAGAGTTGGAACTATCTTAGTCTATTAGTGTATTTATAGCAAAGTATCTGAGACTGGGCAATTTATAAATAAAGGATGTTTATTATCTCTCTATTCTGGAGGTTGAGTTCAAGATCAAGATGCCAGCAGGTTTGATGATATGATAAAGGCTCTTCTTTGTTTCCAAAATGGCACCTTGTTGCTGAATCCTCCAGAGGGGTGGAATGCTGTGTCCTCATATAGTGGAAGGGACAGAGCAAGAGAAAAGTGGCAAATTCCCTTCATTTAGTCCTTTTATAGGAACAACTAATCCCATTCATGTGGGATTATCCCCTCATTGCTAACTCGTGATTGCTGGCAAGATGTGGTTGTTTTTAGGGCATTGGCCAGAGGGTCTCAACTCCTAGTTGGGTGTTGGTCAGAAGCCACTCTCAGTATCTTGCCACTTGAGCCTCTTAAAAGTGTCAACTTGCTTCATCAAAACCAACAAGGGAGAGAACCTACTATGGAAGTCAGAATCTTTTGTAATTTAGTAACGGAAGGTATGTCTCCTCAGTGATATAGGATTTTATTATTTAGAAGCAAAGATCACAAGAGGAAAAAATTATACAAGATTTGGAATGTCAGGAGGCAGAAATTTGGGACCATCTTAGAAGCTCTGGACTATACCATTTTATTCTGCACTTCGAATGGATCAAGGGTAAAATCTGATTATTTAATTAATTATGTTTATAATCTGGTCATTGCATAAACATATGCCGTAAAAAGACTTTCTTTTCTGTGAAAGCAGGTAAATGTTGTTCTCAGGAATTATAAGCTGGCATTAAGGGTGCCCTTCTTTTATATTTCCTCGCTGACTTACCACAGGTTTTAAAAGCAGCTTGGGGCCTGTATCACTTGTGTCAGGGCACTTCAAGAAAATAGCTAGAGAACACAGCAAAAAAAAAAAAAAAAAACTAATTTTCTTTTTATTTGACAGGGAACTCTTTCTCAGGAAGGTATTTCACAGTGCCACTACTCTCAAGCTTCCCCTGAAAGTCTTTATTCAACTGAGTGAATTTCTTCTCTTTTGCCTCTATGCAGCCAGTTTCCAAATCAGTCTTCTGTGTGATAATTAATGCCTGATGGCTACATGAAAGCATAACCTGAATGAGGATTTTTCTGAAAATACTGTTTTTGAAGTGGCTGAAAGGAAAATCATAATTAGCCTTCAAAACTATTAGAAGACAGGTAAGAAGAGCAAGAATGGATTAGGCTTCATCAATATTATCCTTGCCTAGTTGGGGAAAAAAATCACAACACTTTATTTCAGAAAACTGGAATGTCATTAATTCTCTAGTTCTGGATGAGCTACTCCTCATTCTATTTCTTTTGTTCACCTTACAACTTTCGCTTTAGTAAGAACACACTTATATTCTTTTACTTACATTTTTCAATCCTAGGTATACAGAAGATATATTCACATTTTTATATGAACAAAATAATACATTTATCCTTTCTTGATGATAAAATCTACTTCTATTTTATGTGTAATAAAATACAACTTTCCTCCTGTAATTTCAGTACTTTGGGAGGCCAAGGTGAGTGGATCACCTGAGATCAGGAGTTCATGACCAGCCTGGTCAACATGGCGAAACCCTGTCTCTACTAAAAATACACACACACATACACAAAATAGCTGGGCATGGTGGCCGGAGCCTGTAATCCCAGCTACTTGGGAGGCTGAGGCAGGAGAATTGCTTGAACCTGGGAGGCAGAGGTTGCAGTGAGCCGAGATCTCGCCATTGCACTCCAGCCTGGGCAATAAGAGCAAAACTCCGTCTCAAACAAACACACACACACACACACACACAAACAAACAAACAAACAAAACTTACCACCTTCCTTAAGCTTATCATGTTTCCTGACTAGTTTTGTGTCTGCAATGCCTTTATTTATAAAATCAAAATAGCACTAATCATGTATCATTATTCTGACCACACGTAGGTTGCATTGTCATTTAGTCAAATCTGTTTGACTTATTATTTGTAAAAACTAACCTAACATAGTTTATGTGCATTAACTTGGTGTCATCTAATTCATTCATCTGTTGGAGGTACATGATTTTTTAATATCTTTCCTGAATTTCTTGGCTAACTTTCTACAAATATGGGGTACAAACTGTTATTAATTTCAAGTCACAGATGTTATATATATTTATATATGTTACTTTATTTTTCTATTCTATATTAGCCCATTCTTAACGCTGCCATAAAGAACTTCCCAAGACTGGAAAATTTATAAAGGAAAGAGGTTTAATTGACTCACAGTTTCTTATGGCTAGTGAGACATCAGGTAACTTACAATTATGGCAGAAGGCAAAGGAAAGGCAGGCATCTTCCTCACAAACCGGCAGGAGAGAGAATGACTGAAAGAGGAACTTGGCCAAGCACATATAAAACCATCAGATCTCATGAGAACTCACTCACTTCATGAGAACAGCAAGGGAATAACCACCCCTATGATCCAGTTACCTCCACTTGGTCTCTCCCTTGACATGTAAGGATTATGGTGACTATAATTCAATTTGAAATTTGGGTGGGGATACAAATTTGGGGATACAAAGTCAAACCATATCAATTCCAAAAATTAAGTGCTATCTTTTACCCCTACACTGCAAAATGGCCCACAAATTAATATAGTCCTCCACAGATAAACTAATCACTTCGGGATTTGAACTCAAGAAATTCAAGGTTCACCACCACATTGTTGGTGAAGGGCCTTTCAGGACCTCAGTGATGCCCAGGCCTTGGCTGGAATACACTGAGGTCTGCTTCTCTCATTTCTTCTTTGAGGTAAGGGCCTCTATCCTCAATCTCACTCATGGTTAGTGTCCACAGTCCCACTGTGGCCTCAACTGCCAGCTTTGCTCAGCATCTCTCTTGTCCTCTCCTTCAGCCCATTTGTATCCGTGTGTGAGGGGCTCATTAACTCCAAGCCGCTCTTCTAACAGTGCTGGAGTACAAAGACTCCGTGAGCTCTTCTCAGTCCCATCTAGTCATTGTCAGAATGTGTACAGGTACCTTATTGTAGATTTCAGTTACATTTCCTTCATGAGTAAAATATGTTGAACATCTTTTAATGTGGTTATTGGACATCCACATATACGTTTAAAAATGCCTGTTAAAGTTCTGCCTTTTAAAAAATATTATCTTCTAAATATTTTTGCAATCTGGTGTCATTTCTCTTTAACCTGAAAAACTTTTATATAGAATGATTTGTAATACAGATTTTCTGACAATATTTCATTTTAGTTTTTTGTTTATATAAAATATATTTATGTTGCCCTCATTTCTGAACAACAATTTACTAAATATAGATTTAAAAAATTTAGTTTTAAGATTTTCTTTTTATTTTATTTTTCCAGTACTTTGGATATATCATTTGTAAGTCTCTGGGCCTCAACTTTTTCCCAATGAAAATTCAGCCACTCAGACTGAATAAAGAAAATGTGGTACAGATACACCATGGAATACTATGCAGCTATAAAAAAAGAATTAGATCATGTTCTTTGCAGGAACATGGATGAAGCTGGAGGCCATTATCTTTAGCAAACTAATGCAGGAACAGAAAACCAAATACCTCATTTTCTCACTTTTGAGTGTGAACTGAATTATGAGAACACATGAACACAAAGAGGGGAACAACAGACACTGGGGCCTACCTGAAGTGGATGCCAGGAGGAAGGAAAGGATCAGGAAAAATAACTATTGGGTACTAGGCTTAGTACCTGGGCAAAATAATTTGTACGACTACCCCCCATGACATGAGTTTACCTATATATCAAGCCTACACATGTACCCTGAACCTAAAATGCAAGTTAAATACATATAAATAAATAAATAAAAATAGACAATCAGCCACTAATTACATAATTACTCCCAAATATGTCACTGTAATTTTTTTAGTTAGTTCTTTTAACATTGTTTCTTTATTTTTGGATTTTAGCAGTTTGACATAGCCTAGAAGTAAATTTCTTTGTGTTATGTGTTAATCTTAATGGTGTCTGTTAATCTATTGAACTGTTAAGTCATTTTTTAACCAAATTAGGGGATTTGAGGCCATCACTTCTTCAAAATATTTTTATGTACCCCCTCTCACCTTCACTGTTCTAGGAATCCAGGTGTACTTAGATTGGACCACTTGATATTTTTCCATGTGTTCCTGAGTCGTCTTCTTGTTGGTCATGGTTTTGTTGTTGTTGTTGTTGTTGGCAGTCTTTTTCCTTTTTTGCTATTTTTTAGGGAAGGTTATTTCTATCAATTTATCTCCCAGTTTCCTGGTTTTTTATTCTGCCTTATCCAATCTGTTAGCATTTCTAGTTAATTTTACATAGTTATCCTTTTTGCATTTAGAATTTCCATTTATTTTAATTTCATTTATTTTCTGTTGAGATTCCTTATATATAAACTCATTAAAATCACTTTTCTTCTAATTATTTGGACATATTTATAATGATTGATTTGAAAAATTTGAGTAATAAATTCTTATTAAATTTGTTTTTATTCAGCATCAGTTTCTATTGACTGCCATTTATTTTCCCGTGTATAAGTTACATTTTCCTGTTCATATACATGTCTAGTAATATTTAGTTGAAAATTGGACATTGTAGATAGTACATTTTAGTGACACTGGATTCTTTTGTACTTAGATTATCTGAGGATTATTGCTTCATTGTTCTGGTAACCAATTAACTTGCCTATACTCAAATTTCAAGGTCTGTTTTCCCTGCAAAATACAGCACTATTTTCTACACTTAATTCTTACAGTTTCTAGCTGCTGCCTATTTTATCCCAGTAAACACAGTCTCCTTCACACTTATTGTGCATGGATTTGTGAAGTTACTCAGTTAAGAAACAAGTAAAATCAAAAATCTGTATTTTATATATGTATGTATTTACGTATTTATTTATTATTTTTTATTTATTTTTTTAGATAGAGTCTCACTTTGTCACCCAGGCTGGAGTGTAGTGGCACTATCTCTGCTCACCGCAAGGTCTGCCTCCCAGATTCACTCCATTCTCATTCCTCAGCCTCCCGATTAGCTGGGACTACAGGCACCCACCACCACGCGTGGCTAATTACTTTTGTATTTGTAGTAGAGGCGGTGTTTCACCGTGTTAGCCAGGATGGTCTCGATCTCCTGACTTCGTGATCTGCCCGCCTCGGCCTCCCAAAGTGCTGGGATTACAGGCGTGAGACATCGTGCCCAGCCAAAAATCTGTATTTTAAATATAGATATCTGTGTTGTCTCTTCCTGCTTTTCCATTTGGTCTCCTGGGGTTTTTCTATGCTTGCATATTTTTACAGCCAGACGGGGATTTGAGTAGAGCTTATACCCACATTTTGGACTTCACAACTTCTGTGATCATGTTATTTCCAAGACTTTCTATTAACTTTATAATTTTTTTCCCAGGCTTGAACCTATTCTCTGCCACCCCAAGCTCATCATGGTGTGGTTTCTCACAATCATAGTCACAGGGATTGTGGAATACCCTTAAGTGAGAATTATACAACTTTAATATTCTTATTCATTACAGTGGCAGTTTTTCAAGTGACTGTTCCTCCACATTTTTTTTCTTACTTTTAACATTTTTAGTTAATTGCTCATCTTTCAGCAATGTTTTCTCATTGTTGTCTGCAGGAGATTTTACATGTCTACTCTGGTGCCATTACTGGAAGATCCTTCCATTTTCTACAAGGGATTTTTACCTATCTTGTTGAGATATGTGTATATATGTGTGTGTGTGTGTGTGTGTATGTGTGTGTGTATGTGTGTGTGTATGTGGGTTGAGGGCAGTATTTGAGAAAACTGAGTTAAATATGTGAACTGGGAATTATCTTCAAAAAATCTTTATAAATAAGTTTATATGAAAAATCTTTGGGATTTGGGGTCTTGATAGTTACAGACAAGTTTTGAAACTCAAAATCCCTATTCTTTCTCAAATAATAGGTTTTCAATATTTTGATTCTGGTCAAAATTTTTAAAGGTTTTTGAAACTTAGTTGATGTAATTACTTTCTACAGTTTCTACTGTATTCATCTTTTTGCTAATGAATGTCCTCTGAGGCAATAAAGGTTGACTCCAAAACAAAAGGAAGATCACTATTGCAAAACAAAACAAAGCAAAAAAGTGAGGAGATAGTTAATATTACCAAATTACGTTCTGCCACAGGTAGCATTCATATTATAATTCTTACATAATTTAGGCAACTAACAACATTCTACCATATTCGTGGGCATTAAACTATATTTTTGGAGACACTTACATAATTATTTCTCTTTTATGCTGTCTCAGATGGTGTTTCCACAAGTGGAATCCCCTTTGGTAGCTCTGTACCTTCAGCTTCTCCCTCTGTGGTATCCACTCCCTGCCACAATTATAGAATCTACAATCTCATAAGCCACCACTTTTCTTTGTTCCTTCAGTCAGAGGTAGACAGGAGCTTCTAGCTGCTAATACTTTATAATATTCCTTGCAGTCTGTTCTTTAGTTTCTCAGCTATCCCATCACCATTTTAACCAGTTTTTGTTGTTGTTGTTAAATTTTATTTTATTCAGGAGTACATGTGCAGGTTTGTTACATAGGCAAACTTGTGTCATGGGACTTTGTTGTACAGATTATTTCATCACCCAGGTTTTAAGCCTAGTACTCATTAATTATTTTTCCTAATTCTCTCCCTCCTCCCAGCTTCCATCCTCCAATAGGTCCCAGTGTGTGTTGTTCCCCTGTATGTGTCCATGTGTTCTCATCATTCAGCTCCCACTTACAAGTGAGAACATATGGTGTTTGGTTTTCTGTTTCTGCTTTAGTTTGCTAAAGACAATGGCCTCCAGCTCCATCCATGTTCCTTCAAAGGATTTGCTCTCGTTCTTTTTAATGGCTGATTTGTGGGTTTATCTAACTTTAATCTTTGAGGTTGCTGACCTTTGGATTTTTTCTTTTTCTTTTATCCTATTTTATGACCTTGAGGGTTTGATTGTGGTATATGGTGGATTCAGCCAACGTGCTTCCTTTCTGGGAGATTTTAGGGGGCCAATGCTCAGTTTCCAATTCCTGGACTGTGTGCTCCAAGCTCTGGGGTACCTGTATCGGGTTCTGACTTTGTTCTCTGACTCCTTGAAATGTGGAGTCCCCAACGCTGGGGTTTGGCGGGGAATGGGGGGTGCAAAGTGTGGCAGCTGCCCTAGAGTGATAGCAGAAACAGGGGTGCCTGCCTCCCTGTGGGTATTCACCACAGTGGTGGAGGCAAGGCAGCTTCGGAGGAAGTCGGGTACCTCTGCTGGAGACTGTGTGCACTGTTGCACTGGAGGTAATGTTGGCTTGGGGTGGGGTGCTGGCTGGGGCTGGTCTACACGCCTTCTTTATGCTCCACAAACAGGAGTGATGGTTCATAGTGTGGGAGGATCCCCTGTGCTCTGCTTAACATTAGTGCAAGGGCAGGGCACGGGTTGAGGCAGGGCTCGCTGGCTGTGTGCCCCCCAGGGATCCATTTGCAATGGTGGGGATGTGGGTGATATTGCACTCCTGCGTGCTAGCTGGGCAAGTAACTCAAAACCCACCCATGCAGACATGAGCCAGCAAAGTGATGTGGGGGCCTTCTGTGGGCTCGAGGGGAGGACGTGTGTGGGCTGATGTGCGGCCACAGGGACCGCTTTGCAAGAGCTCTCCACCAGACCAGTGCAGAAGCTATGGTGTGGGTCCCCAGGGCACCCGACACTGCTCTGTAAGGAGGCCTGGCCAGGCTGGGACCCAGGAGAGGACAGCAGACTAAGGAGGGCTCAGGAGGGATCAGCCTGCCTGATGTGCAAGACCACCTTGCAGGGATCAGGTCAAACAGTTCCCTTAGAACTAAAGTCTCTTATGGTAGCAAGAGGAACCCAGAGGGATGCCCATCCCTAACCCTGCTCCACTACAGATGCTCCTGCACCAAATCTTCTGGGTTCCACATCAGCTGGCTTGCTGTCCCACCACTTTTCTAAGCAGCTATCCCTGCCAACTCAAGCAGCCCTGGTGGTTGAGGGGTCTCCTCCTTCCAGGATTCCAGAGGCCCAAGGCAAGTGCGGGTTGGTTCTTGCCAGTTCAACTCACCCATTGCCCTAAAACTCTTGTGGTTCAGAAATGAGTCTTCGTGCCCTGGTAGCCTGTGCTGGATTCCCAGATTTTCTGCTTCAGCCCGGCTTCTGTGTCTTCTCTCCATCCACTCTTGGCACCGTCCCTCTGAAGGTCTTTTAAAAGCACACCAGGCGGGGCATGGTGGCTCATGCCTATAATCCCAACACTGGGAGGCTGAGACAGGTGGATCACCTGAGGTCAGGAGTTCAAGGCCAGCCTGGCCAACATGGTGAAACCCCGTCTCTACTAAAAATACAAAAATCAGCCGGGTGTGGTGGTGGGCACCTATAATCCCAGTTACTGGGGAGACTGAGGCAGGAGAATCACTGGAACCCGGGAGGTGGAGGTTGCAGTGAACCGAGTTCGTGCCATTGTACTCTGGCCTGGGCGACAAAAGTGAAACTCCATCTCAAAATAAATAAATAAATAAAGGCACACCAGTCATTTCAGTCCCTCAGTGGGAACTGTTCCACTTGTCTGCCTCCAGTCGGCCATCTTACCCTCGATTCCTAACCAATTTCTTATTTAAATTTTCTCTAAACACTGGTTTATGTTCTCCTGAAAGAACACTGAAAGGCATTGCCCATAAACAGTTGAACTGCTCCATTGCAATTAGCAAAAAGGTGTAGAAATATAAATAAACAAAATAATTAGCATGGGAGTAATTTAACATACAACTGATTATTTAGTAAGAAATAAAACAATTTAGTAACAGATAAATTGAACAAAAGAATTGCCATGGGAGAATATAACACACAACTGATTCCAAGAGGTGACAGTCTCTCAACGAAATGCAGAAAGCAGCACAAGGAGCAGCAAGCAAGCCAACCAAGTTTTCCATTCTATCTGGCTTGTCTACATTTTTATAGACAAGAGTTCACAGTCTTCCCCTCTTTCGACTCTCCTCAACTATGATAGGTTTATGGTATTTTTTCAAAATAAATGTGACTAAACTTTGTTAATTGAAAAGTACACCATTTTAATTTGCAATTGGTTTCTGTTATTGTGGTCTTCCTATGTTCTGAATGTGGAATTCTATAGACAGGTTTACCTACTGCTTAATCCATAATCTAGCAGTCCTGTTGACAAATTGTCATCTTTCACTTTTCAGTAGTGCTTCCATGAGCTTTCTGCAACCTGCTAATACTTTGTTGTTCACGTTAATATTGAGCACTTTTGGTGACCATCCACAATAGTTAGGGATGGGTAGAGTGGTTCCGCTGTGGGAATTGCATCCCTAACTATTGTGTTGGATAACAAAGGCAAAGAGTTACACTCTTCTTCGAGTAACTGCCTTAATTTATGAATTTCCCTGCCCCAAGATATCTGAGAGTGATCAAAAGAAGAGAATAAATGTCTAGCCTCGTTGTCACAAGGCAGGACAACACTATGTTGTTCCTTAGGCTCCAGAGCTCCCATGAATCTTGCTGAGGGTAAGCACAACCTAATCCCACATCCATGCTTAGTTTCTCCCTTGTTTTATCGTGCTTTCTTCACTTGTTTTATAGGTTATTCCTAAAAAGCATTCTTTTGGTAAATCATTGTGTAACAACCCCAATTTCAAGCTCTGATTCTAGGGAAGTCTCTCTAAGTCAGGGTGAAATGCTGTCATGTGTATAGCCAGGCTTTACTGCTTATATCACACATGACAGAAACCGATTTTTATTCATAAGATGTTGAGACACTTGCCCTGATTATAACACTTTATAAAACATGTCCTTATCTATTTAAAAAGTTAAAAATGTATAGATGGGATATCAAATCTGTGTATCTGTCTTCAGGAAACTTCAATTTCCAGATTGAGATAACAGTACTCCCATTACAAATTTTTACGACAATGGAATAGGATACTACTAGCGATGTTAAGTAGGAAACTGCTCAGTACACAGTGGGTTGTAAGTGAGTATTTAAGAAGATATATTATAACATTAGAGACAGTTTTCTAGTATATCATACTACTTTTCAATTTGAAAGAAAGCAGTGTACATATTGTATAGTCTATAAAAAATCCTTTTTTATACACTAAGAATGATTAAGGGGAAAAGAGGCATTGTTTTGAAGGTAAAAGAATATCTCCAAATCATTTTGAGCATGATTAAAACTCTATAGAAAACTGAAATTAGAATAAACAATCTCAGAGCCATATTAGCCATATGGTATAATGAAATGTCCCAGCAATCTTTTCCCCACAAAAAGACAGATTTAGCTACAATATTAGCAACAAAATATTTATGAGATGTGCAGCCTCCAGTTAAAAAAGTTATAACACCCCAGATGACTATAAAATTTTGATAAACTGCACTGATAAAGGCAAGAAGAGAAGTTTCACTTTGCTTGCATCAATTCTTTCCCCAAGTTTTGACAGCCCATCCCCAAGAGAAATTGCAGCTTCTCTAGGGTACAGGGGAAGAGGAAGTAGGACAAATGTCCAATGTCCATGGCCTTTCACTGTACTCCATGAGAGGCTGGCTTCTGCCCTGACTCATACAGAGAACTGAAGAAACCAGCAGAGTCTGGATGCCTGGGATAGCTGCAGCCAGTATGGCTCTGTAAGATAGGACAAAGGTGCATAACGGAGGCTTCTTTCCCAGCAGGGAGGTGATAGGTGGAGTATGCTCCCAGTATCCCAGGAGTTTCAGTGCATTGCCAAAGGGCTGGTTTTTATCTCACCTGACATGGAGTGCTGATGGAACAAACATAGCCAGACCCTAAAGAAAGCATAGCATTACAGACTCTTGTGCAGATGAGGAACAGGGGACCGAATGCCTGGGGTGGCTAGGAATAAAGGCCCAGCATGTGTAACCATGTTGACAGATGAAGGTCTTTCCCAGTCAAAATTAGTTCTTAAAGACTAGAAAGGAGGCTATTTCTGCAAAGTCTCAGTTACCAAAACGAGACTATAAGGAACAAGAAAAATGAGAAAATCAAAATACAATCAAAATAAAAAAATGTATTTTCATTAAATGACCCAAAAGAAATGAAGAACATGAATTTTCTGACAAATAATTTTTTAAACAGTCTTAAAGAAACTCAGTGAATCATGAGAGAACACAGAAAGACAAGTAAATAAAATCAAGACAATAATACATGAACCAAAAAAAAAAAAAAATACTAACAAAGAAATAGAAACAATAAAGAAGAACCAAACAGGAATTTTGGAGTTAAAGAATATAACTAAACTAAAACATCACTGGAAGAATTTAATGGCAAACTTGATTAAGCAGAAAAAAGAATCAGTGAACCTGAAGACAGACTGAAAATATCATCAGAGGAGGAAAACGAAAAGGAAAGATAGACTGAAGAAAGTTTAAGAGAATTGTGAGACACCATCAATTATACAAATTAGAGATGCCTTAGAGGGAAAAAGGAAAAGTGGAAGAAAGCTTATATGAAGAAATAATGGCTAAAAACTTCCCAAATCTGGAAAAAAATAGACATTCATTTCCATAAAGCTTAAAAGACCTCAAAAAGAAAGAAATCTAGGAAGTTTACACCATAACACATTAAAATCAAATTGTCAAAAACCAAAGAGAGTTTTAAAAACAAGACAAAAGCGACTTACTATGTACAAAGGAGTCTCCATAAGACTATGAGTGGGTTTCTCAGCACTCAATAATATATATAGTTACAAAAGAAGGAAGTGAAATGATACATTCAAAGTGCTAAAAGAAAAATTAATAGCCATAAATACGATACCTGAAAATATTGTCCTTCATAAATAAAAGAGAGAGAAAGACTTACCCAGGCAAACAAAAGCTGAGGTAGTTCACCACCACTAGATCTGCTACTATGGTCTAAATGTTTGCGCCCACTCCCTAATTCATTCATATGTCTGAATCTTATCACCTATGTGAAGGTATTAGGAGGTGGGAACTTTGGGAAGTGTGTAGGTAATGAAGACAGAGACCTCATGATGAGATTTGTGCCCACAAAAAAAGGTCTCCAACGGCTACCTTGTCCCTTCTGTCATGTGAGGACACAGCAAGACAGTGTCACATATGAACCAGAAAAAAGACACTCACCAGAAACTGAATCTGCCAGCAACTTAATCTTGAATCTTCCAGCCTCCAGAACTATGAGAAAAAAATTCCTCTTTATTAGCCACCCAACTTATGGTATTTTGTTATATCAGTCTGAACAAACTAAAAACCTGACTACAAGAAATGCTAAAGGGAGATCTTTAAGTTGAAATGGAAGGATACTAAACAACACAAAAGCATATGAAAACATAAAACTCACTAGTAAAGGTAAATATATAGATAAATATAGAGCACTATAATAATGTAATAACTGTGTAAATCATCTTTATCACCAGCATAAAAATTAAAAGAAAAAAGTATTATAATAATTAGAAATACAAAAACTTGATAAGGAATACACAATATAAAAGGTATAAGTCTCTTGGTAACCACAAGGAAAACACCTGTAGTAAGTACACAATAGAAAAGAGAAAAGAATTAAGAAGTATCACTACAAAAATTCAACAAATCACAAAGGAAGAGAGAAAGGGAGGAAAAACAGGGACAAAAGAACTACAAAACTGAAAACAATTAACAAAATGGAAATAGTAAGTCATTACCTATCAATAAATACTTTAAATGTACATGGAGTAGATTTCCCAAACAAAAACACATAGACTAGCAGAATGAATGAGTAAACTAGTTCAACCATTATGGAAAACAGTATGGTGATTCCTCAAGGATCTAGATCTAGATGTACCATATGACCCAGCCATCCCACTACTGGGTATATACCCAAAGGATTATAAATCATGCTGCTGTAAAGACACATGCACACGTATGTTTATTGCAGCACTATTCACAATAGCAAAGTCTTGGAATCAACCCAAATGTCCATCTGTGACAGATTGGATTAAGAAAATGTGGCACATATACACCATGGAATATTATGCAGCCATAAAAAAGGATGAGTTTGCGTCCTTTGTAGGGACATGGATGCAGCTGGAAACCATCATTCTTAGCAAACTATCACAAGAACAGAAAACCAAACACCGCATGTTCTCACTCATAGGTGGGAACTGAACAATGACATCACTTGGACTCGGGAAGGGGAACATCACACATCGGGGCCTATCATGGTGGGGGGAAGGGGGAGGGATTGCATTGGGAGTTATACCTGATATAAATGACGAATTGATGGGTGCTGACGAGTTGATGGGTGCAGCACACCAACATGGCACAAGTATACATATGTAACAAACCTGCATGTTATGCACATGTACCCTAGAACTTAAAGTATAATAATTAAAAAACAAAACAAAACAAAACAAAAAAAAAACCAAGATCTATTTGCTATCTTCAAAAAATTCACTTTAGAATAAAAGATCCACATAGGTTAAAATTGAAGGCATGGAAAGAAAATCCATGCAAATGATAACAAAAAGAGATTAGGAGTCACTATATTTATATTAGAAAGAGTGGACTTTAAGTCAAAAACTTTCACAAGAGAGAAAGAAAGTCATTATGTAATGAAGAAGATATAATTCATCAGGAAAATTGAAAATTATAAATATGTATGTTCCCAACATTAGAGCACCTACCTACACATGTAAAGCAAACATTGGCAGGTCTGAAGGGAGAAATAGCTAGCAATATGATAGTAGTAATAGATTTCAACAAAGGACAGAAAATTCTGACAAAAAATCAATAAAGAAACATCAGACTTGAACAACACTATAGACCAATGGGAACCAACAGAGAGATAGAGAACATCCCACCTGACAGCACTGGAATAAAAATTCTTTACAAGCATACATGAAACATTCTTCAGGATAGATCACAGGTTAGGTCACAAAACAAGTCTCAACAATTTGAAAAAGACTGAAATTATATCAAATATCTTTTCTTACCAAAATGAATGAAGCTAGAAATTAAGAACAGTAGGAAAACAGGAAAATTTACAACACATGCAAATTTAAAAGCACTATTAAATACCCAGTGAGTCAAATAAAAAAATAAAAATGGAAATTAGGAAACTTCAAGACAAACAAAAACAAAAACACAGCATACCAAAACTTATGTCATGCAGCAAAAACAGTAGTAAGTAGAAAGTTTATAGCAATAAACACCTCTATTATAAAAAGGAAGATTTTAAATGAGCAACCTGATTTTATACTTCAAGTAACTAGAAAAAGAAGAATAAACTAAGGCCAAAGTAGAAAGAAGAAAATAATAGTAATTGGAGCAAAAATAAACAAAATACAATATAGAAAACAGACAAAATACATCAACAAAATTAAGAGTTGGTTTTCTGAAATGGTCAACAGAATTGATACACTCCTAACGAGATTAAAAATAAGAGAGTAGACTGGCTATTATATAAATGTGTCTCTGAGGGTGCATGTGTTGGAAACTTAATCACCAATGCAACAGTATTGACAGGTGTATTAGTCCATTTTCACACTTCTAATAAAGACATACTCAAGAATGGATGATTTACAAAAGAAAGAGAGATTTAATGGATTTACAGTTCCATGTGGCTGCAGGGCCTCACAATCATGGCAGAAGGCAAGGAGGAGCAAGTCACTTATCACATGGATGGCAGCAGGCAGAGTGAGAGAGCTTGTGCAGGGAAACGCCTCTTTATAAAACCATCAGATCTTGTGAGACTTATTCACTATCACGATGAAAGCACCAGAAACACCCCCCCCCCCCACAATTCAATTAACTCCCACTTGGTCCTTCCCGTGACACATCAGACTTGTGAGAGTTACAGTTCAAGATGAGAGTTGGGTGGGGACACAACCAAATCATGTCAAGAGGTAAGATCTTGAAGAGGTTATTAGGCCGTGAGGGCCTTACCCTCATGAATGGATTAGTGCTGTTATGATGGGAGTGGGTTAGTTATTGCAGGAGTGGTACCCTTACACAGGATGAATTTGACTCCATCCCTCTTGCTCTCTTGTGTGCTCTCTTATCTTTCTGTTTTCCACTACAGCACAATGCAGCAAGAAGGCCCTCACTAGGTTTAAGCCCTTCAACCTTGGATTTCTCAGCTACAGAACTGTATGAAATAAATTCATTTTCTTTATAAATTATCCAGTCTCTGGTAGGCTATTATAGCAACACAAGACAGACTAAGATAAAACTCAAATCATAAATGACAAAGACATTACAACTGGTGCCATGAAATAAAAGGGATTACAAGAGACTGTTATGAATTATCATGTACCAACAAATTGGATAACCTAGAAGAAATTTTAAAATTCATAAAAATATACAACCTATCAAGACTGAATCATGAAGAAATAGAAACCTGAATCAACCAATAAGAAATAAGAAGTTTGAAACAGTAATTTAAAAAACCTCCCAATGAAGAAAAGCCCTGGCTCAAATGGCTTCACTGATGAATTCTAACAAACATTTAAAGAAAACTTAGGACCAATTCTTTCTAAATGCTTCAAAAATCGAGAAGAGGAAATACTTCTGAGCTCATTTTATGAGGTCAGAATTACCCTAAAACCAAGCCAGACAAAGGCACTACAAGAAAAAAATACTACAGGGAAATAAACTTGATAAATATCAGTGCAAAAATCTTCAACAAAATACTAGCAAACTGAATCTAACAACATATTAAAAGGATCATACACCATGAGCAAGTGGGATTTATTTTTAGGATGCAAGTTTCAATATGCAAAAATCAATTAATGTGATACACCACACAAATAAACTGAAGAATAAATATTACATTGTTATCTCAATAGATGCAGAAAAAGCATTTGATATAATTCAACACTCTTTTATAATTTAATATAGAAGAAAAAAAACACAACACAACAAAAAACCTTTCAGCAAACTAGATATATAAAGAATATATCTCAACATCATAATGGCCATCTATGAAAAGCCATAGCTAATATCATACTGTATGGTTTAAAAAAGACAGAAAGAGAGCTTTTGCTCTAAGAATTACAACAATGTAAGAAGCCCATTCTTGCCACTTTTAATATAGTATTGAAGTCCTAGCCAGAGGAATTAGTCATTTAAAAAAGGCATGCAAATTAGGATGGAAGAAGTAAAATTATCTTTGTTTACAGATGATACAATCTTATATGTAGAAAAGCCCTAAGACTATGTGTAAAATAGATCTAAAAATGAATACAGTAAAATTACATGATAAAATATTAACCATAAAAAGGAACTGTATTTCATACTCTAAAAAGAAACTATCCAAAAACTAATTTTAAAAATAATACCATATGTAGTAGCATCAACAATAATAACATACTTGGGAATAAACTCAACAAAGGAAGTAAAAGACTCATTTATTAAAAACTACAAATTGTCGAATAAATAAATTAAAACACAAATAAGTGGAAATATTTTATGCTCATAGATTGGAACACATACTGGTGTTAAAATGTCCATCCTACTTAAAGATATCTACAAACTATAGGTAAGGCCTATCAACAACTTAATGGTAGTTTCTTTTTTTTAAGAAATAGAAAAAAATGTTAAAATGTATATGGAACCACAAAAGGCTCTAAATAGCCAATGAAATTTTGAAAAAGAACAAAGCTGGAGACATAATAGTTATTGTTTTCAAAGATGTTACAAAGCTATAGTAATTAAAACAGTATGTCTGGGTGCAATGGCTCATGCCTGTAATCCTAGCACTTTGGGAGGCTGAGGCAGGAGGATCACCTTAAGTCGGGAGTTCAAGACCAGTCTGACCAACATGGAGAAATCCTGTCTCTACCAAAAATACAAAACCCAGGCTTGGTGGTGCCTGCCTGTACTCCCAGCTACTCAAGAGGCTAAGGCAGGAGAGTTGCTTGAACCCAGGAGGTGGAGGTTGTGGTGAGCCAAGATCACACCATTGCACTCTGGCCTGGGTTACAAGAGCGAAACTCCATCTCAAAAACAAACAAAAACAAAAACAAAACAGTATGGGACTAACATTAAAACAGACATATAGACCATGAAACAGAATAGGGATCCCAAAAATAGACTCAAACATAGATGGTTAAGGTATTTGACAAGGGTGCCGGAATACACAATAAGAAAATGACACTCTCTTCAACAAGTATGGTTGAGAAAATTAGATTTCCACATGTAAGAGAATGAAATTGCAGCTTTATCTTACACCACAGAGAAAAGTCAATTTAAAATGGGTTGAAGATTTTAACAGAAGACCTGAAACTATAAAACTCCTAGAAGAAACAGGGGAAAAGTCTTTATGGCATTGGGCTTGTTAATAATTCATTGAATATGACACCAAAAGCACAATGAACAAAAGCAATATTACATAAATGGGACTATAGCAAACTAAAATGCTTCTGCACAGCAAAGAAAACAATCAATACAGTGAAGAGACAATGATCAGAATAGGAGAAAATATTGGCAAACCAGATATCTGATAAAAGGTTAATATTCAAAATATGTAAGGAACTCATACTACTCGAAGACAGACCAAACCAAATAATCCAACTAAAAATGGAAAAAGAATCTAATTAGACATTTTTTTCTTCTAAAGAAGACACACAAATGCCCAACAATTATATGAAAAAAGTGCTCAACATTGCTAATTATCACGGAAATACAAATCAAAATCACAGTGAAATATCATCTCCACCTCTTGGAATGACTATTTTTAAGGAGAGAGAGAGAGAGACAGAGAGTTGAGAGAGAAAATAAAACAAGTGTTAGTGAAAGTGAGAAAAAAAAAAGAGAACATTTGTATACTGTTGATGGAAATGTAAATTGGTGCGGCCATTATGGAAAATGGTATGAACCTTCCTTAAAAAATTTAAAAACAGAACTACCTGATGACCCAACAAACCCACGTCTGTGTATCTATCCAAAATAATTGAAATCAGGATCTTTAAGAGTTATCTGCACTCCTATGCTCATTGCAGGATTATTCACAATAGCCAAGATTTGGAAACAACCTAATTGTCCATTAATAGATGAATGGATAAAGAAAATGTGGTGTGTACATACAATGAAATATTATTCAGCCTTAAAAAAGGAGGAAATCCTGACATTTGCTACATGAGTGAACCTGGAAGACATTATGCTAAGTGAAATAAACACAAGAGCAAGTACTACATAATTCCACTTATATGAGGTATCTAAAATAGTCAAACTCAGAAACAGAGAGTAGATTGGTAGTTTTCAGAGGCTGAAGGTAAAGGTAATGGAGAATGACTGGCCAACAGGTATAACATTTCAACTATGCAAGATAATTTCTAGAAATATGCTGTACAACATTGTTCCTATAGTTAACCTTGGAAAAAATTAAGACTTTGTTTTTTCATACATGAATAAATGACATAACCACTAAAAGCTAAGTAAAGTTATTTTAACAAGCAATATTTTATCTATCAACAAACTTGAAGCTTAGTCTAAAGACAAACAACTAACTAATAAAGATAATGTTCTGCCAACACATATTATTAAGCTAAAAACAAGCTTAGAATAACGTTTGTGGTGATTTGCACTATTGTAATTAGAATACATTTTGTCGCTTCTCTTTTGGTAGCTGCTTGAATTTCTATGTTGAATAGTTGTAATCCTGTTAAATTACATTGTTGCATGTAACTCATTAAATAGTTTTTAATTAGTTTTCTTTTGGAAAAAGAATATTATGGTGCTTAATGTTAGAAACTGTCAAAATAATATTAATGAAGCATATGCTTCATTTGTACTCATATGGGATACTAAAATTATCTGTTAATTTGTAGATAGTTGTTTTCCCCCAATTTTACTTTTTACTTATTTTGTACAAAGTTGTACCTACATTGGTAGTAATTATGACAGATCAATTGCAAATTTATTTTGCATATTTATTACATTTTTTACAATGGATGTTTCTTTCAATTGTATTAATTTTTCAAAGTAACAAAAACATGTCAGCAACTCTACCATATTCTACAAATTTTTTATTAGCTGGGAAGCGGTTATATCATGTACGTTATAAAAAATATTAACCTAATAATCTTTTTAACTTAAGAATTACTGATGAAGATCAGGACAAGACTTCGACCAGTGGAAGTCAAGAACAGCAAATAAACATTTTCCTCATGTCTTCCCACCATACTGACCATCCTGAGATGCAAAAGTCCATAAGGTCTCTTCTAAGACTATCCCACAAAATTTAGCAATTAGTTATTCTTGCTGTCAAATAGTGCTCAGCTCAGTATCATACCTTATATTTTCTCTTCGTCATTCTCTGTCTCACTCATCTTTTCTGTCATTTCTACTTCCCTGTATTTCATTCCACAATATATTAGTAGCATATAAACTTTTGTGCTTTCTGAGAAAACAGGCTAATTGAGTTGGTACTAGAATTTGATTGAGAAAGCAGAGCCTCAAGATGGGATTGGGGTATTTGGTTATTTATCGTTCTGTTGCAAGTGGAAGCCCATTGCTAAAGATAAGTGGCTTAGTGATAATACCTGGCATCGCAGTCATAGAACTTTGTATCTGTGACAAAGTATAAACTAGGAGATATATGTGGAAAATTAAGTGTTGGGATATAAAGTTGCTGGAATATAAAGTGTTGGGGTATATTGGATTGGTGATGCTCAGAAGGTATGGTGACAGTGGTAATGTTAATAACCATAGAATAGGCTGGCTTTCATTGACAACTTTGAAGTTTTGAGAAAAAAAAAAAATGGATTCAAGACAGCTGACTGCCAAACTAGGTCATGCTGTGAAAGCCAGTGATTCTATATGGCAGGGTTTAAGAAAGGATTAATCTCCCATGATAAGGGGCTAATCAGACTGAAAATCAGACCCAGATTCTCATTATGAGATAGTTTCAACTCCTTATTACCTTATTTTGTTGTACCAATTCCTTTCTCTTAAATCAGACCTTAACAATGAGAGGAGTTCCCTGAGACCCACTGATGGTATAGCAAAGTATTCAGCCCTAATTCACAGATGATGGCTTCATCTGTGTTATTGCTACCCTAATATAGACTACTGTTAAATCGCAGTTCTACTGAGTGGTAGTTATAAAGTGGAATGGTGAAGCAAAATCTTCTTGTATTACCTTTGTGTGAAAGGAGAAATGGTCTAAAGCACAGATATCCGTTATCTGCTTACAGTGGCAAATGGTTTGGCTAGTGGATAAGATGCCTAGAGGAAACAAGACTGAAAGGTCAGGAAGAAGCAAGTCTGGAGAAGAGACACATGGGTGAGCCTATTAAAAGGACACAAAGGGCCAGGCATGGTGGCTCACACCTGTAATCCCAGCACTCTGGGAGGCCAAGGCAGACGGATCACAAGGTCGAGAGTTTGAGACCAGCCTGACCAACATGGTGAAACTCCATCTCTACTGAAAATACAAAAATTAGCCAGTCATGGTGGCACACGCCTGTATTCCCAGCTACTCAGGAGGCTGAGGCAGGAGACTCGCTTGAACCCAGGAGGTGGAGGTTGCAGTGAGCCGAGATCACGACATTGCACTCCAGCCTGGGTGAGCGAGACTCCGTCTCAAAAAAACAAAACAAAACAAACAAACAAAAAAGAAAGGACGCAAAACCTGAAGCTTTTTATGTCTCAATGCTCACAAGATGGGCAATCACCACGGGAGACGGTATCAATAACAGGGGTCTATCCAGTGTCCACTGATGGTGTTTATAAATTTAGTTGTCATAGTATGAGGGATAGAGACTATTTATGGGCCCCAAATCTCCTTTTAATGTTATTCTAGCATTTGCCCCTGATAAATGTCTACTCTGCCAGATTGTCTCTACTGTCTTAGCCCTGCATATGAAGCTACCCCATGAGAAGACAGATCAGTCCTTTTGATGGCAGATTGTGACATCACATATCTATCCCTACCACACTGGACAGGATAGAGGTTTGTTCTCCCTAGAGTTAACACACATTATAGATATGCGTTTACCTACCCTACCTGCAGTTCTTCAACCAGCATGACAATCTGAGGTATTAAAAAATACCTAACATATTGACTTCATCTGCTGCACATTATCTGAGAAGAAGATTTATTAAAGAGCATGCAAAAAAATGGTTGCGTAATGAAATAATCCATTAAACTCAGCATATATCCAGAAGCAACTGACCTTATAGCATGATGATAAGTCAACTAAATCTTCAATGTATGAACAACATGCTGGGGGAGAAGGGCATTGTGCTCCAGGCTGAGGTCCATGTAATGAACCAAAGGCCAGTATGTGATACAAATTTAGAATACATATGTTGAGGGTGAAGGGGTAGAAGCAGGAATGGCCTATCTCACAGTCACTGTCAGTGAATCTTTTTCAGAATATATGTTTTCTGTATGCTAAAACTTTAGGTATAGGTGACTTGTGACACCTATACAGAACTTGTGTCTTACTGAGGGTTTTCTAGAGAAGCAATAGCATATGTGTGTGTACCTGAGTGTGTGTGTGTGTGTGTGTATGATTTATCCTAAAAAAATTGCTTATGTGATTATAGAGGCTAAGAAGTTCCATGATCTGCTCTCTGCAAGCTGAATACCTGCCTGGCCTGGAAGGCCATAAAGCCAATGATATAAATTCCAGTTCAAGTCTGAAGGCATGACAACAAGGAGCACTAAAGGCACAAGGAGGTTGATGTGCTGACTCAAACAGCCAGGCAGAACATGAATTCAACCTTCCTCTGTCTTTTGGTTCCAGTCCAGCTCTCAATGGTTTGAGTAATGCCCACCCAGATTAGGGAGGGCCATCTGTTTGACTAGGTTGACCAATTCAAATTTTAATCTCATCCAGAAACACCCTCACAGGCACACCCAGAAATAATGTTTATCCAGCACTCTGGGTATCCAGTGGCCCAGTCAAGTTGACATATAAAAGTAACCATCACAGATTGAAAGTTGCCACATCACCATCTTTACCAAAAGAAAAAAAAAAAGCCCCCAAAATCTAACATTTCCTGAACACTTTAGTGTACTCCAAAATTAGACAGATGAGTAGATCAAGAGCATTCAGATCTACCTACCTATAATGAAGCCACTAAAGCCATAAACTAGCAGAAACTTTTAAATGGTAATTTTGTTGAACTGCTGGAGGCTGCGTGTGGACCAGTTTGAGAATAAAAACTTCTATGCACAACAGTCTGAGGAGTTGCCCAGGAACCTTGTGGATTTTATTTCCAGGAACCTCATCAGATTCTTATGGCGAGGAGCTAAGAACTTTCTCCCTCCCTCTGTGACTCTGGCAGAGGGAGGGGAATAGTAACACTTGTAAAATGTACTGAGAAAATTTTTCATAACAAAAGACTACTTTATAAGGGAAAAGAATTTACTAGAGCCTTATCTCACATGGGGAAAGACATTATTCCCAATTTAGTACCATCTAGGCTTTAGTCTCCTTGTGTTATTCAGCGGGAGAAAGAAAAAGGAGAAATGCCATCTCAGTAGAGAAATAATTGTGAAGATCATGGCCTAGGGAAACAGACTCAGTAAAAGATTGAGATTTAATTGTAACTGTAAAGAAGACCTCCCTTCCCTTACACCTCACAACACCAATGAGGCTCCAGCATAAAAATGATGGACTATGGGTAAAAGAGCAGCAAGAGAAAGAATTTTTCTGAGGAGGAGAACTTAAAGTAGCCCAGAGTCCAGAAGACAGACACAAGCAAAGACACTAAAGGAATTTGAAGCCTCTTGCACCTAAACTACTTCAAACAATAATTGTACTCCAAGTCCTAGCAAGAATAACATGAAAACCTCTCATTGATGTAGGGAGACCCCCTGAAACTATTGATATGGAATAAAAGATGAAATGCTCCTGATTATTGTAAATACAAAATTGCATGCAGGATTGTGTAGAGACAATGCCAGGTTGGACTGCCAGAATGAGCCAACAGCATGTGATGTGCTTCCCCCTGCAGGGAGCCTATGAACAGACGTGCAGTCAGGGAGGTTTCACATCACCAAGATTCCTATCCCAGAAAAGCAGATGTTCATAGCTCTGGGAATGGAATGTGACCCTTGTGGAGAGACTATAAAAGGATGCATGAGGGGCACCTGTTCATATGGATAAGATAGGGCTATAAATGCCCTCATCTTGCCACAGCTCTTCTAGGCCTCTTTAGGGTTAAGGCATACTCCCTTCTGAGAATTTCTGGTCTGACCAGTTGTTTAACTTCACTTCCTGTTTCTATGGATTGTTTGTGACCAGCTTTTGCTGCAACTGTTACTGCTGATTAATATCTTGCTAATTGTAGATTATGGAAAGACTGTGTTTCTGTTTTAAGACTCTGTTAGAAATTACTGATGCACACACTATATTGTAAATTCTTATCTCTGTATACTGTACTTCTGCATATAGATTTAATGTTAAAGAATTGCTTCATCCCCATGTGACCATCTCACCTCATAATCAAACGACCATAAATCTCTCACTAACCTACCCCCACCCTCACTAAACTTAATAATAAATGCTGGTATATCCAGTGCATTGGTGGCATCACAGGACCAGAAGGCAGTGACCCCCTGGACCCAGCTTTCACTATCTTGTATGTGTCTATTTTTTCTCGACCTGCCAATTCACCTGGGAACAAAGAGAGAGCCCCGTTGCATTGCAGGCTGCTGGCCAGATCCCACAATACACTGAAGTCTTCTTAGCTAAAAACAACAACAACAACAACAACAACAAAAACATGACTGACTGACCTGGTTTGACTCTGTGTCCCCACTCAAATCTCAACTTGAGTTTTAATCCCAATGTGTCGAGGGAGGAACTTGGTGGGAGGTGATTGGATCATGGGAGCAGTTTCCTCCATGCTATTCTCATAATGTTGAGTAAGTTCTCACCAGATCTGCTGCTTTAAAAGTAGTTTAAAAAGAAAGTGGGTGCTCTCTCTCTCTCTCTCCCGCTGCCTTGTAAGATGTGCCTTGCTTCCCCTTCACCTTCTACCATGACTATAAGTTTCCTGAGGCCTCCTCAACCATGCAGAACTGTGAGTCAATTAAACCTCTGTCCTTTATGAATTACCCAGTCAGGTAGTACCTTTATAGCAGCATGAAAATGGATTAATACACTGGCTTTCAACAAAAAATTAGAAGGCATGCTAAAAGGCAAGAAATACATAGCCTGAAGAGACAACGGAAGTATCAGAACCAGACAGAGATGTAATATCAATGTTGAAATTATCAGATGAAAAACTTAAAATAACTGAAACTGCCTTTGCCAAAAATCTAACAGTGAGAAATTTACCATAACTGGCTCCATCTTGCTTCTAACCTCACAAGCTAACTGCCTTTGCTCATTCCTGAACATAGGCCAAGTGAACTATTAGAGTAATATAGTTAATAATTTACTTTGAAGCAAAGGTAATTATAGTCCCTTCCCAAAACTGACTCCATCCAGAGGTTGAAACTGCTTTTGTAGACTAATAAAAGATCATCAAGGTAAGATTATGGGAGAGAGATGAATTCTACTAAAATATAGGCATAATTAAGTGATAACCTGCCATTGTTATCTTGCTTTTCTAGAATATCTTACTCCTCAGGGGTCATGTAGCTGGAGTACACAAGATTTGTAACTCCCCAAATTGCTACCATAAATAACATCAATATCGTAAAACCTAAGATTAATCTTTGGGATATTTTTCAGACTTTTGCATTCTGATGACTGACTGACTCCAGACTTATGACTCATACCAAGGAACTTACTCAGCTGGCCCTGTGACTCCCATCCAGAAAATGACTCAGAAGAACATTTTCAACACTTCTATTATTTCACACCCCAGTGAAACAGCAGCACTCATTCCCTAGCTTCCTTCCAGACAAATTATCCTTAAAAACCCCAACCTCTGAGTTCCTGGTGAGGTGAATTTGAGAAATATCTCCCATCATTCTGCTGGACTCACTTGCAATTAACTCTTTCTTTACTGCAACACTACTGTCTCAGTGTATTGGCTTTATCTGTGCAGCAGACATGAAGAACTTGTTGGGCTGTAACACAACTATGAGAAATATATAAAAGGCTCTAATGGAAAAAGCAGACAACATGCAAGAACAGATGAGTAATTTAATCAAAGCAATGGAAATCCAAAGTAAGAATCAAAAAGAAATGCTGAAAAATAATACTGTCATGAAAATGAAAAATGTTTTTGATGTATTTATTAGTAGACTAGATATAGCCAAGGAAAAATATTACAAAAATCAAAGACAGGTGAATAGAAAGCTTCCAAACTGAAATTCAATAATAATAATAATAATAATAATAATAATAATAATAATAATAATAATATAATAATAATTTAAAGAATAAACCATACAGAGCATCCAAGAATTCTGAGACAAATTGCCAATTTTAACATGCATAATTGCAATGCTAGAAAGAATGGAATAGACAAAATATTTGAAGTAATGGTTTCTAAAAACTTCAAAATGGGTAACAGACATCAAGTCACAGATCCAGGAAGCTAAGAAAAATACTAAGGAGGATAAATATTTCCTCCCCTCAAAAACCCAAAAAAAAAAAAAAACAAAATTAAAAACTGAACCTACACATATACTAAATTTCAGGAAACTAAATGTATAAGGAAATACTGAAAACAACCAGGGGGGACAGAGAGAGATATGCATCACCTTTACAGGGAAAGAATAAAAATTACATCAGACTTCTCATCATAAATTATGCAAGCAGAAAGAAGATAAAACATCAACAAAATATTTAAATTATTGCAAGAGAAAACAAAAACATCAAACTAGAGTTCCATATTCAGCCAAATTATTCCAGAAGGAAAAATGAAGATGTTCTCAGAGAAAAAGTGCTTTGGCTAAAAACTCAGATCTACATAAATAAAGGAAGAAATTCAGAGAAGAAATAAGTGAAGGTAAAATAAAATATTTTGTTTTATACTTAACTGATCTAAAAATAACTCTTAAAATGCAACAACAATAACAATATATTGGATAATTCTAGAATATAAATAAGTAAGATGAATAATTAGAATGTCATAAAAAAGAGAGGGAAAAATTGAAAATATTCTGTTGGTAGCAATGTTACAGGTAAAATAATGTTGTTGTTTGAAGGTGGTCATAGATTACTTTAAAACAGGGGTGTCCAACCTTTTGATTTCCCTGGCCCACATTGGAAGAAGAATAATTGTCTTGACCACACAAAAAATACACTTACACCAATGATAGCCGAAGAGCTAAAAACAATTACGAAAATATCTCATGATGTTTTAAGAAAGTTTACACATTTGGGTTGGTCCTCATTCAAAACTCTCCTGGGTTGTATGCAGTCATCAGGCCATGGCTTGGGCAAGCTTGGTTTACAATGTATATTGGAAACTCTCAAGATATTAGAAAAAATTTTAAAAGTACAATATGTTAAAAGCAGACATAAACGAAATAACAAAACATGCCAAATTAAAAACAGAGAAGACATAAAAACAGGGGAAACAGAAAAACAAAGAATAAGTGCAATAAATAGAAAAACATTACACATGTGGTAGGTTAAGTGTTAATATATCAGCAATCAATTTAAATGGTTAATATCTCAGTGCACCAAGAGAAAGAGACTGACAAAATAGATTTAACAAAATAAAACAAACTATACGATGTCTACAAGAAACAAACTTTAAATGTAAAGATTGAGATAAACTCAAAGTAAATGAATGGAAAGAGCTATATCAGGCTAGCACTAATCAAAAGAAAACTGAAATGGCTAAATCAATTTCAGACAAAGCAGGAACCAGAAAAATTTACTGGAATAACCAAGGCACTACATAATGATAAAAGGATCACTTCTCAAAGAAGACATAACAATCATAAATGTGTATGCACCTAACAACATGGCATCAAAATGTGTGAGGTGAAATCTGGTCAACTGAAGGAAGAAATAAACAAACTCATTATTAGAATTGGAGACTTCGATGCCCTACATGCTGTATTTGATAGATCAAGTAAGCAGAAAATTAGTAAGAATATGATTGACTTGAAAAGCTCTACTAATCTATTTGAGATTTATAGAATAATTCATCTAGCAACAGGAGAATGCACATTCTTCTCAAGCTATTGTGAAGGATTCCCCAAGATAGACCACATTGTAGGCCACAAAACACATGTCGACAAATTTATAAAAGAGAAATTTTAAAAACTTTGTTCTCAGGCCATAATTAATGTAAACTAGAAATCAAATAACAGAAAGATAACTGGAGATTCCTGAAAATATTTGGAGATTGTTCATCAAACTTCTAAATAACACACGAGTTAAATAAGATGTCTCCAGAGAAACTTAAAAATATTTTAAACTAAAGAAAAATGAAAATACAACTCATCAAGTTTTAAGATGCAATGAAAGCAGTGCTTAGAGAAAAATGTATAGCATATACTAGAAAAGAAGATCTATAATGCGTGTGTGTGTGTGTGTGTGTGTGTGTGTGTATACACAAAACCATTAGGTTGTGCACTTTTTTTTTTTTTTTGAGGCAGAGTCTCACTCTATTACCCATGCTGGAGTGCAGTGGCACAATCTCAGCTCAGTGCAACCTTCGCCAGTCAGGCTGAAGCAATCCTCTCACCTTAGCCTCCCAAGTAGCTGAGACTAGAGGCATGTGCAACCATTCTTGGCTGTTTTGTACTTTTTGTAGGATGGGATTTCTCCCAGGCTGGTCTCAAACTCCTGAGCTCAGGTAATCCACCCACTTTGGCCTCCCAAAGTGCTGGGATTACAGGTATAAGCCACCATGCCTGGCCCACTATTTCAAAATACATAATATATAATCTTCATTTGTCAATTAAATTATTTAAAATATAAAAATAGAGAAACAGAAATATCTAAAATTAATCATTTAAGCTTCTACCCTAGGAAATTAGAGAAAAAATAGCAACTTAAACCTAAAGCAAGCAGAAGAAAGAAAATAATAAAATTTAGAAATAAAACCATTGAAATCAAAAACAGGAAAGCAATAGAGATAATCAACACAACTAAAAGATGGCACTTTGATCAAAATTAATAAACTTCTTGTTCGGCTAACCCAGAAAAGATCCTCAATTATGATTATCAGAAATGAATGAGGTTTCATTACTGCTGATGCTACAGATGTTCAATGAAAAAGAAAAGAATACTAAGATCATCTCCATGCCTGAAATTTTATAACTCAGATGAAGTAAATTAATTCTTTAAGAGACAGAAAATACTAAAATTCACATAAGGAAAAATAGATAATTGATACAGTTCTTGCCATGGGTTGAACTGTGCCCCTCAAAGACATGTTAAAGCCCTAGACCCTGCTACCTGTGAATGAGACCTTATTTAAAAACAGAGGTTTTGCAAATCTAATGAAGTTAAGATGAAGTCATTAGTGTAGTCCTTAATGCAATATAGCAGGTATTTTTATAAGAGGAGGGAAAACTGTCTACAACACACACACAGAGGAGAAAGTTGTGTAAAAAAAGACATGAGATGATAGCAACATAAAAATTATGTAGGGATTGGAGGTATGCTGCCAGAAGTCATGGAAAACTTGGGGATACCAAAAACTGAAAGGCACAGTGAAACGTTCTCCTCTAGAAGCTTCAGAAAGACCACCACCTAGTCCACACCTTGATTTTAGAATCCTAGTCTCTAGAACTGTGAGAGAATAAATTTATGTTTCTTTAAACCCATGTAACTTTGTTAAATGGGTATATGTCTATTTTAAAATTTAAGCATTAACTAATAACTTTCCCCAAAGTGCAAGCATCAGACCCAGAGGATTTTATTGCTGAATTCTATCAAAATAACAAGAAAGAAATGATACCAAATTTCTGCAACTTCTTCAAAAAACTAGATGCAAAGGGAACATTTTTAAATACCTTCTATGTGTCTATCATTACCCTAATATTGAAAACATATAATTACATTATAAGAAAGGAAAACTACAGACTAATAGTTCCCATGACATAGAAGCAAAATTCCTCAGCAAATTGTTAGCAAATACAATCTAAAAACATGTAAAAAGAATTATACACCACAAACCAAATGGGATTTATTTTAAGTATGCAGGGCTGATTCAACATTTGAAAATCAATCTATGTAATCAAACACATTAATATGCTAAAGAAGAAAATTCATGTAATTATATCAATTGGTGAAGTATACGTTTTTGACAAAATCCAATACTCACTAATGATTAAAAAACACCTTTCTAGCAACTAGGAATAGAGAAGAAATGTCTTAAATTTCACAAAGAACAGCTACAAAAAAATTTATAACTAACATTATTCTTTATGGTAAGAAGCTGGACACTTTGTCCCTAAGATCAGTAAGAAAGCAAGGGTATCCTTTTGTAGCACTTATAGTCAAGGTATTATTGGAAGTCCCAGCTAGTACAATAAGACAAGAAAAGGAAATAAAATATCATTCTAAAGGTTATATAGAAAGGCAAAGACTTAGAATAACCAACAAACTTAAAAAGAACACGTTTGATAAACTTACAATCCCCAGTTTTCTAGATGACTACAAAGCTTTTGGAATTATGCCAACATGGTGTGGCTACAATAATAGATACAAAGATCAATGGAAAAGAATAAGCAGTGCAAAATAGATCCACAGAAATATAATCAACTTCTCTTTGATAGAGAAGCAAAGGCAATTCAATGGCTAAAAGATAGCTTTTGAACAAATGATTCTGAAACAATTGGACATCCATATTTAAAAAAAACAAAATATATAAACAGACACAGACCTTACACATTTAACAAATACCAATTCAAAATGAATCATAAGTGTAAATGTGAAATGCAGAACTGTAAAACTTCTAAAAGAGACTACAGAAAAATATCTCAATTGCTGGGGGTTTGTTTGCCAATTAGGTTTTTTTTTTTTTTTTTTTTGAACAAATCCAAAATCTGCAATCCACTTAAAAAATGATATATGGGGCTGGGCGCGATGGCTCACACCTGTAATCCCAGCACTTTGGGAGGTCAAGGCAGGCGGATCACAAGGGCAGGAGATTGAGACCATCCTGGCTAACATGATGAAACCCCGTCTCTACTAAAAATACAAAAAATTAGCCGGGTGTGGTGGTGGGTGCCTGTAGTCTCAGCTACTCGGGAGGCTGAGGCAGTAGAATGGCATGAACTTGGGAGGTGGAGTTTGCAGTGAGCAGAGATCCGCCACTGCACTCCAGCCTGGGTGACAGAGCGAGACTCAGTCTCAAAAAAAAAAAAAAAAAAAAAAATCGTTAGGTTGAACTTTATTAAAATTAAAAACTGTACTGTGGAAGATGCTATAAAGAAAATTAAAAAGTAAAGTATAGACTGGGATATAACATTTGCAAAACACATATATGACAAAAGATCTGCATCTACCATATACAAGGAAATTTCAAAACTCAATAATAAGAAATAAACAGTCCTATTGAAAAATTGGTAAAAATTGGAATAGACACCTCTTTAAAGAAGATACACAGGGAATACATAGATATATGAAAGATTGTCGAACATCATTTGTCATTAGGCAATTGGAAATTAGGACAAAAATATGATACCACCACATACTTATTAGAATTGATAGAACCTTAAAAAAAAAAAGTCAATTACAGTTGACAGGGAAAATGCAGAAGAACGTGAACTATCATTTTTTGCTGATGGGAATGCAAAACATTATAGTCACTTTGAAAGGCAATTAGGCAGTTTCTTATAAAGCTAAACATAATCTTACCATATAAACCTGCAAGTGTGCTTCTAGGTATTTAGTGCAAGTTATTTGAAAGAGCATGCCAACACAAAAACCTAAACATGAATATTTGTAGCAGGTATATTTATAATTCCCTAAAATGTGAAACAACCAAAATGTTCTTCAATAGGTTATGGATAAAGAAATTGTGATTCATCCATCCACTGTAATATTATTCAGTGATTAAAAGAAGTTTGATGCATCAAGCTACACAAAAAAATGGATGAATGAATCTTAAATGCATATTGTTATATGAAATAAATAAGTCAGAAGAGATTACACACTGTATGATTCCAATTATATAACATTCTGGAAACGGTAACAGTATAGACATGACAAAAAGATCAGTGATTGCCATGAGTTTGGGGGGATGTGGGAAAGAGTTAAAAGGTGAAGCAGGAGAGATTTTATTTGGCATTTCAACTATGGCATTATATATGATACTGTATTGTTGGATACATGACACTATGCATTTTCTAAAACCCATAGTAATTTACAGCACAAAGAGTGAAACCTCATGTATGCAAATTTGAAAATATTCAAGAGGTGAGGGAATCCCAGGATTTAATGCAGAGTGTGACAAAACAGTCTAGCTGTATTATAAATGTATGAAATAGCCTTAGTGAAGGGGCAAAAAGCTTCTAACCTAAGAAACTTCAGAAATAAAGGAACTCTGTAAAAGTAAAATAAACTGTGCATAAGTGCTGTATCCTAATAGATAAAGTTGTTTCCCATAGTATGGGTTAACAGTTCTGATACCACTATACATACGTATTGGGATTGAACAATAAGAAAATAAATGTCAGATGCTTAAAATTAGTTTTCACATTCTTGGTATTGGTAGGTTACAGACAAATAAGAGAGGAGTCTAGAATGATCCATGTGGTAATAGATTAGAGTTGGAGATATCGACATAAACTCATGCTTAACATAGTATAGGTACAGATGGTTACGTGAAGAAATAACTGTTGAATGCCAGGGTTCTCTGATCTATCAGCTCAGAGGATCCAGAAAGAGCAATATCCCAGTAATAATAAGCACATCTGGCACCATATCTTGGTTTCTAATACCATTCTGTAATAGTAATAATAATAATAATAGTCAGGACTCCTTAAAAAAATGGTTGATTCTAGGACAGGGACAGAAAATATACAAAATGAGCACAGAGTAGCTTGTAGTCTCAGAGTGAGGAAGTCCTAAGAAAAATTAAAATAAAAACCCACAATGATGGAGGTAGGTCAAAGAGATAGAATTCACCTAAAGAGCCACAGCTGGAACAATTTTTGCACAAAACATACAGATTTGTACTGGACTGCAACTAAAATTATAAAATCAAAATCTTATTTTATAAGAATACTGAAATAATGAGTGAATAATTAATTAATTAATTAATTAATTAAATGGAGAAAGAGACGAACCTCCCATGCAGAAGAATATCAAATAATTCATGTATATACTCTGCCCTCAAGCAGGTGAAGCATTATCTCTGTAGCTCTTAAATGCAGATTGTATACAGTGTCTGTCTTCCAAAAAATAAAGTATGAGAAAGAGAGTAAAGAGTAACACCAGAGTGGTGAAACCTGACAAACACTACCTTAGCCAGTGATCAAGGTCAACATTCACAGGAATAAATCATGTTGAAAGCATATATCCTTGATGTGATGCATTAAGAATGGTACTTTACATCTTAGTCCTCCTATCCTAAATATATAGCTATAGTGTAATTATTATAAAAACCCCCAACCAACAGCCATTGTAGGACATTTTATAAAATCCAATCAACACTCCTCAAAGTTGTCAAGATTATCAATAATAAAACATATCTGAAAAATTGCCACAGCCAAGAAGAGCCTAAGGAGCCAAGAAGAGCTAAGAGCCTACATTTAGTTGGCCTAAGAGCCAACTAAATGTAATGTGGTATCCTGGATGAGCTCCTAGAACAACAAGAAATAGACATCTAAGTAAAGTATGGGCTTTAATGATAATCAATTCAATCAGTATTAGCTCATTGATGGTGACATTAATGTAAGATGAAGGAGAACTTGAGTGTGGAGTTTATGGGGACTTTCAGTACTATTTTTGCAATTTTCTGTAATTCCATAAAGACACTTCTAAAGAAGAAAGTTTATTTTAAAACAACAACAATTTTAGTCTTGTTTAGAAGTCCCATTTCCTGCACCAGGTGTGGAAGGTGCACTTCTCTATAAGAGAATAGAGTAAGGTTCTACCACTCTGAAGTAGCAAGCATGCCCTGGACATTTTAGATTTGTCATTCATAGACCAACAGGCTGTAAAACAGCAACTATGTACTGGCTGGAGCTAGAGTAATTGCTACACACTGTAGAATGAAGGAGTAGGCTTGTAATAGGGAGTTCAATGAGCCAAATTTAGGTTTACATATTACGTTTGTTTCTGAGGTGGCCCAAATCTTGTATTTATCTTTTCCTCAATTCTTGCCCCCTTTTTAAAGGATTAACATATATTTGCTGTCATTTCATTTTCTTCTACGAACTTGTTGGAAGCACATTATTTTACTATTCTCTTACTGGTCACCTTACATGTTGCCATATTCACCTATGATTTGTTATAATATAGTATAAATATTTACTTTAACCTCTATTTCTATATTGCTAGGACCTTAAAACCTCTACTCAATTTATAGCCCTCTCTGGTTGTTACATAATTGTTGCACATATTTTTCATGTATATTTTTCAGATGTTACTTATATTATTTTGCAAATGCAATATTGCTTTTATTAATTCACATATTTATCCATTTTTATACTCTTTATTCTTTTTTACAGTCTGTACTTTCATCTGGGATCATTTTCATTCAGTCTAAATAATTCCTTTAAATATTCTTATAGTGCAGGTTTCCTGTTTTCTATTTATCTCAGTTCTTGTTTATCGGACACGATTTTATTTCATCTATATTATGAAGATTATTTTTTGCTGAGTATCAAATTCTAGGTTAGTAGTCCCCCATCCCCAGTAAAAAAAAAAAAAAAAAAAAGATACATTTTTTCAGACTTTAATAAATTTTTTGAAAAGCCAGTTACCTAACTAATTATTTCTTCATGAAGATAATGTAGACTTTTAATCAGTCTACTTTTAATCTATTTAACATTTTGAATTGGATGTGCTAAATGTATGTGTTTTGTTTTGTTAGTTTATCTCTTACTTGGTGTTTCTAGATGTAATTAATCTGTAGGCTAATACCTTTCATAATTTTTGTGAAATTCCCAGTTATTATCTTTTGAATAATGATTTTGCCCCCTTTTCTTTCTTCTCTCATTCTAAGAGTTCCACATATTTACTTGCTAGAAATTTGGAGTTTATTTCACATGGATTTAGGCTATATTATCTTTATTTTTCTGGTGTTGTCTCTCTATTGTCCTCAATTTAGGTATTATTTGTAGTCCTATCATTTGATTCACTAATCCTACAGTTGATTATATCTAATGTGCTGTCAAATCTATGAATTTAATGTTTAATATTTGTTATTGCATCTTCAATTCTGGAATGTCCATTTGATTCTTCATGTATTCCAATATTTTGTAAAAATTCCTTCTCTTGTCATCCATTTTGCTCTTATTTTCCCCTAATTTCTCTATCATAGTAATCATTGCAAGTCCACGCCTGTTACTTCAACATCTGGATTAACTATGGATTTGCCTTTATTGCCTTGTTTCTCTTTTTATTATTAGATATATTTTTGTACCTAAGGATGCAAAACTGTGGAAGATTTTATTCTGTGTTTTAGAAGTGTATTAGTTTTCTAATGCTGCTGAACAAATTACCCAAAATTTAGCAGCTTAACACCACACAAACTTGCTATTGTACAATTCTATAAGTCTAAAATCTGGCAGCGTGGCCTGTTTCTTTCCTCAAGACTTTATCATAACCAAGTCAAGATGTTGCCTGGCCTGAGGGTAATTCACTTTCAAGCTCATAGAAGTTATGAGCAGCTCTTTGTGGTTGTGGACAAAGGTCTCCGTGCTGGCTGTTGACTGGGGTTGCTCTGAGCTCCCAGGCGACACCCATGTTCCCTGACTGATGCTCCCCTTTCTCCATTCTCAAAGCCAGCAGCAATGGAATGAGTCCTTCTCACAACTCAAATCTCCAACTGACACTTCTGCCTCATGGTCCTAATGCTTTTTCCACAGCATCCCTCTGAGCTTTTGATCTTTCTGTGCTTTCAAGAAAGGGTTGTACAGTCACACCCCCAGCCTTTATTTTTTAAAGCACCCTTTCTAGGTTGAGTGTGGTGGCTCTCATACCCATAATTCTAGAACTTTGGGAGGCCGAGACAGGAGGATCACTTGGGCCCAGGAATTTGAGAATAGCCTGGGCAACACAGCAAGTCCCCATCACTACAAAAACTTTTTAAAACTACTTAACCAGGCATGGCAGTGCATGCCTGTAACCCAAGATTCTTGGAAGGCTAAGGTGGGAGTAGGATCACTTGAGCCTGGAAGGTCGAGGCTGCAGTGAGCTGTGAAGGGAAGCCTCACTGGGAAGGTAGTGAGGGCCTGGGTAAAAGAGCAAGGCACGCAAAACAGGACCCTTTCTAGACAACAAATTTCTTAATTTTAGCATCTTTTGCTGTCCAAATAGGCTGATTTCTCAAGTTATGAAGTACTAGCTCTACTTTATTTAACAGTTCCCTCAGTTTCTCTCCCTTCTCTGGCATCTTGCCATAAGAAGCAAGAAGGCAACAGGTTGTCTCTACAGCACTATGCTGGAAATTTCCTCAGCTGAAAAACCAAGTGCTGCTTCTTACACACCTATCAGACACTCCTCCTCTGAACTCCTACAGGTACATAACAAGGATCCCCCTTTCTCCTGCTTCTAATAACATATATTTCCTTTCCTTTTCAGCTCTCACCACAGCATTTTTGACATCTGTATTTTTACTAATCGTCTATTCAAGGAGTTATAGGCCTTTTCTACAATGTTCCTGAAAATTCTTCCTGAATGTCTAATTCCAAAGCCACCTCCATATTTTTAGGTGTTTGTTATAGTGACATCCCACTCTTGGCATTAAAATATGTATTAGTTTCTGATGGCTGTCAAATAAATGAGCATAATGTTAGTGATTTAAAATGATATCCATTTATCATCTCAGAGTTGCCTCCGTCATACATCTGGGCTTAGGGTGACTCAGCTGGTTCCCCGCTTTGGGTTTCACAAAGCCAAGATCAAGGTGTTTGCAGGACCTTGTTCCTTTCTGAAGCCTGAGAAAGTCTACTCCCAAACTCATCCAAGTTGGTGGCAGAGTTCAGCTTCTGGTGGTTGGAGGTCTGTGGTCCCCATCTTCTTTCCTTCTTTTTTTTATTTGAGGTGGAGTCTCACTCTATCACCCCGGCAGTGTCTCGGTCTTGGCTCACCACAACCTCTGCCTCCCAGGTTCAAGAGACTCTCCTGCCTCAGCTTCCCGAGTGGCCAGGATTACAGGCGTGCACCACCATGCCCAGTTAATTTTTATGTTTTTAGTAGAGAAGAGTTTTCACCATGTGGGCCAGGCTAGTCTTGAACTCTTGACCTCAGGTGATCTGCCACCGTGGCCTTCCAAAGTGCTGGGATTACAGGTATGAGCCACTGCACCCGACCCGTCCGCATTTTCTCACTGGCTGTCAGCTGGGGTTTGTTTTCAGCTTTGAGAGGCCACCTGCATTCCTTGATGTGTGTCCCTCTTCGTTTATCTTAAAAACCAACAGTAGGGGGTAGAG
>NC_045448.1:97283724-97323337 GCF_002776525.5 Piliocolobus tephrosceles
TCATCTCATCTCCTCCTGCCTCATCTCATCTCCCCCTGCCTCATCTCCCCCTGCTTCATCTCCCCCTGCCTCATCTCCCCCTGCTTTCTTCTTCCACCACATTTCTCCCAAGTCTCCTCTGCCTTTTTCTTCTAGTTTCACAGGCTCATCTGGATAATCCAGGATAGTATGCTTAATTCCACTCATCCATCCCCTTCACTGCAGCAGCTAAATTAGTGTTTGCTTGAATAACCAGGGGATGAGAATTCATGCCAAGGGGATCTTTGGAATCTCCCTGCTGTGACAAGTCCTTACCTTATCTCTCTAGCCTCCATTGCAGCCACAGAATTCACCAAATGCCTTGTGAATAAAACAGAACAAATATTTGAGGTTGATCACGTTCCCTCCCCCACTTTTTTCAGTCCATTTGACTGTTAATTTTTTTTGTGTTTTTCTTTCCCCCACCCTGGGGTTTTTCAGGGTCATGCCCAATTTACAGCTTATGCACATGATTGGCAAATGTCCCTGGATAGGCAAACAGCTAGCAACAGTTCCCTCGCAGCTCACCTAGGAAGGGTTCTCTTCTCTCTGGAACTGTAGTTTTGGCAGGCTTATGTGATTGATTTCATTTATTCTGTAACTATCTGATGCTTTTAAAATTATATTAGTTCTGTAAGTTATCTGGCTTTTTCCTAAAGTTTGCAGGAAAGCGGTGTTGTCCTACACAGAAATGCAATCCCCTTACTTCTATTTAAGCTAACTAGAGCAGGTCTCTGAGCACTGACTAGTAAAATACATTTAGGGGCACTATTAACCTAGTTCCAAAAGTTTTCCTTGCTGTATAACTTTTTCTTAGGTATTAAGGACACCTATTAATAATCTTTTTTTATTACTAAAACTATAATTAGTTTTAGTCTCATAGATTCTTCTTTTTTATCTCTTACTTTTTACTGTTTCTATGCTAGCTCAGGTTTTTCATTATTGAAAAGAATTATGAAATAACCTTCTAACAATTTCCCCTGGCAGTTAATTTATGTCCTTCATTCTTTCACATTTTCAAATGCAACTGTATTTTATAGTTCAACTAGAGAAACAAAGATTTATTAGGAAACGTCAATGGAAAGAAGCGTTTTGGATGAAAGAAAAGATGTTTCAATGTTGTATATTTTCCAACACTTCAAGAAAAGTTGGTAGAAGCTGCTGTACTTCTGAGTGGGAAATTTAGGGGTGAATTTCAGCTAATGGTGAAAAATAAAATTTCTGATAAATAATAAAAATAACAAAAAGAAACTTCCCAGTGAAGTTTTGTAGTCTCTGCTGCTGGAATTGTTCACTGAATGTCAAACTGCCCATACCACATGTTTGGCACTGACTAGAGAGCCACACTAATTAATCTCTAGAAATCTTTCCATCTAATATTTTATGACTTAATTAGTCAAAATGTTGTATAGACAAAACACAGAGAGTTGGATCAATTGTGATAGGGGAAAGAAGGAAGCAAGAAGAAATCAAAGGCTCTTCAAAATGTAGAGACTTATTAATATATACATATATTTATAATAGATATTGAATAGATGCATATGTATATGAATATATATGTGTGTATATATGCACACATATACACATGTACATATATATCTTTGATTTTAAATTTATATATAAAAATCAAATTTTCATATTATGTAACCTTTTCCCATTCAACACTTAGTGTTCCCACATCATTACACACTTTTTCCCAGCCTGATTTTAATGGCTATGAAATACTCTTTAAATTGAATTTGCCATAATTTATTAAATGAACTTACTGTTATTGGACATTTAGTATATGCCTAATTTTTACTTTTATAAGGAAATGTAAAAATTGAGTATATAGTTATTCATCTACTCAGCAAGTTTGATATTAGTCTATAGAATTATTTTCACACTACATTGCCCAAGTGTATCAGAATGAGGTATTTTTCACATCTCATTAGTGATTCTTTTAAACAGATTGTTTGAAAAATGAATAATGTTTTTGAATAATGTGTAAATGGCAGGCCTTGTGAGATCTGGTTCCCTGAGACACAACAGATTGGACACACAGTTGACAGATGAAGGCACAACAGCAGAGCACACTACATACAAGGCAAGAGCCTTTGTGTTCCCTTGGGAGTGACAGATAGCCACAAATGAAAATGAAAAGTTAACTGCAGGTATGTTAGCATCTTATTGACTTAACACTTACAAAAACATTTGCTCTAAAAAAGAATTTTTTTTTTTATAAAGTGAAAGCAAGTTTATTAGGAAAGAAAAGGAATAAAAGAATGGCTATTCTGTAGGCAGAGCAGCTTTGAGGGCTGCTTGTTGACAATTTATGTGATTATTTCTTGATTTTATGCTACACAAGGGGTGGATTATTCATGAGTTTTCCAGGAAGGGGGTGGCAGTTCCCAGAATTGAGAGTTTCTCCCCATTGTAGACCATATGGAATAACTTCCTGGTATTGCAGTGGCATTTGTAAACTGTAATGACACTGGTGGGAGTGTCTTTTAGCATGCTAATACATTATAACTAGCTTGTAAGGAGCAGTGAGGGTGAACAGAGGTAACTTTTGTGGCCATCTTGGTTTTGGCTGGTTTCTTTACCTCATACTGTTTTATCAGCAAGGTCTTCTCCTCTTGAGGTCCTACGATAACCTGGGGCTCCTGGGCCTATCAGAAACTGACATTCTTTACTCACCACAGGTCAGGAACCTTGTACAGGGACTGCATAGACAAGTTACGAGGCATGATCATAGGCTCAACCTCCTGGGCTCAAGTACTCCTCCACCTCAGTCTCCTATATAGCTGGGACTACAGCCATGTGCCACCACACCTGGCTGATTTTTGTTCCTTTTGTAGGGACAGGCTTTTGCTATGTTGCCCAGGCTGGTCTCAAATTCCTGGGTTCAAGTGATACATTTGCTTCAGCCTCCCAAAGTGCTGGGATTATAGGTGTGAGCCACCATGACTGGCCCACTTGCTTCTTATATTGAGCTTATTTCATCCAGACTCTGCCTCTTGGAAAACTTACAGGAAGTGTGTTATTGTGAGAAAATACAAGTACTACTACTGCAGTTATTCCTGAGGATATCAAATATACTTGATATCAAATCAAGTATTTGATATATATATATATTATATATATAGAGAGAGAGAAAGAGAGAGAGAGAATTTTTTTTATTAGACCTTTCTGCCTTCCCATGCTACACACTCCTCCTCCACTGGCTACTTCATCAAGGTGTCTTGCCTAATGAGATAAACCATTTATTCACTCCTGAGAGGTCTAAGCATTAAATATCCATCCCCTTGTCAGTCATTGTATTAGCCTATTCTCACAGCACTATGAGGAAATACCAGAGACTGGATAATTTATTTTTTTAAAAAAGAGGTTTAATTGATTCACATTTCTGCCTGGCTGGGGAGGTTTCAGGAAGTTTGCAATCAGGGCAGAAGGGAAGCAATATGTCCTTCACATGAAGACAAGGAGAAATGCTGAGCAAAAGGGGTAAAACCCCCTTATAAAACCATCAGATCTCATGAGCACTCATTCAGTATTATGAGAATAGCATGAGGGTAACCACCCTCATGACTAAATTATCCCCCACCAGGTCTCTCCCATGAAATGTGAAGATTATGGGCACTACAATTCAAGATGAGATTGGGTGGAGACACAGCCAAACCATATCAGTCATGGTTCTTATATTTGCCCATTTACAGTTAAAACAAGATGTGGAGACAAAAGATTCTGTCATCTCCATTGCTACTAGGGAGCTCAGTTTTGTAACAGTATTTTCAACAATTATCCTTATCTTGCATAGGGCATGTACCATTGAACTTTTCATTAATGGTGGTGACCCGTTCACCTGCATGTTTCTTATTGCCTTGGTACAAGGTATCTTAGAACTGTTGAGCCTGAAGGTTACCTGGTAGATTTTTCTGAACTTATATGGTAACATGCTTTCTTCTCTGAGTATTTCGATTCCTTGCTACACTGTCTGCCACAGTCTCTACTTTATTTAATGTGGGCTATTGCTGCTTCCAAGCTTGTTAAGAGCCATCCCAGTGATATCTTAGATCTTGTACCTAGGGAACTTGCCAGGATGTTAAATCCTGTGTAATGGTAGAGTGTCCCCATATCAATGCACTTTTACTTATTTAGGCTTCTCTTCAGCCTCCCTGAAGCAGCACCTATGCATCTACTCCCAGGCACTGACTCCTGGTTCCTTCTGGGACATATTTCTCAGGTACTGCAATGTCTTTGATGTACAATTTCTTTTGTCCCTTAGGAAGAAAGCTTAACACTTTTTAAACAGCTTTATTGAGGTATTATTGGCATATGAAAGTCTGAATATATTTAAATTAGACCATTTAATAAGTTTTGACATGCATGTAAGCCTCAAAAGCCATCACATAGTCTAGATAGTGAATATATCTATCACAACCAGAGGTATTTTCTTGCACATTTGTAATCTCCCCTACTACCGCTCTCCCAGTCCTCAGGCCGTCAGTCATCTGATTTCTGTGATTATAGCCCCTATGTTCTAAAGTGTTACATGAGGAGAATCATACTTGTACACTCTTTTTCTGTCTGGCTTCTTTCACACAGCATAATTAGTTCAGGAATTATCCATGTTGTTGCATGCAGCAACAATGTATTTAGTTTTACTTTTGAGTAGTAAATATTCCATTGTGTGTATATACCACAATTCGTTTTCATACCTACACAGAGAATTGATTGTATTTGTCCTCAAAATCAATACTTTGTGCATCTAATAGATATTATTATTTATAGGTAATTTCACTAAGTATTACAAACAGATGAAATTTACAAAATAATTTTTTCTTCTATGAAAACAAATTATAACACCTTAGAAAGAATAGATAAAGCTAAGTTGCTTTCTAATATTACTTCTAAATTAGTAATGAGCAGAGGCAAAGTTAGCAGAAAGGGAACAAGACTTAAGTTTTAGGGTCTCTCATAGCACAGTTTCCTTTCAAGGCCTGGGGAAGACCCTAGCAATGTGTTTTTGTACAATTTGTAAAAAGTAAGATATGTTAGCTACCATCAGTTAAGCCCTTTGGATGTTCCACTTCAATTTGCCTTGTACTATGCTTCACCCCCAAACATGTGCTCTTGGAAGGGGGCAGCTGTTGAGTTATAACTAAGGGGCTAAGTTGGGGTACAGTAGTCCAGGTTTCATGCAATGTATTTTTGTTGCTTGCAATTACATTTTGCTTGCCCATATGTGAAGTTATTATTAACTATCCTGCTGTAAGAAAGGCTTCCAAGAAGAGTACTAAGGTTCATTGTGACGACTTAATGCACGGTAAAGGGAAATTGCATATTGGGACTGCAACGCATATTGTGGTGCTTGGCACAAGAAGTATGTAAGTAAATTTGAAATGCACAAAGCTGAAAGCTAGTCCATGGAATGTTTCAAATTCTGAGACCTGTCAAACTCATATAATTTCACAATATAAAGGACATACTTAAAACCTGCTTAATATGTGTTGTCAATTCAAAAAGTACTTAAAATTAACGAGTATTTCATAAAACTTAAAATGTTCTATATGAATTTCATAATAATCCTAAATATGTTTTCCATTACTAATAATGAAAAAGGCTGAAAACTCAATAATAAAAATAAAATTTTAATCAACCATTTTAGAGGAATTTTTTTTTTTTTTTTTTTGAGACAGAGTCTCGCTCTCTCTCCCAGGCTGGAGTGCAGTGGCCGGATCTCAGCTCACTGCAAGCTCCGCCTCCCGGGTTTACGCCATTCTCCTGCCTCAGCCTCCCGAGTAGCTGGCACTACAGGCGCCCGCCACCTCGCCCGGCTAGTTTTTTGTATTTTTTTTAGTAGAGACGGGGTTTCACCGTGTTAGCCAGGATGGTCTCAATCTCCTGACCTCGTGATCCGCCCGTCTCGGCCTCCCAAAGTGCTGGGATTACAGGCTTGAGCCACCGCGCCCGGCTTAGAGGAATGTTCAGTGATTTACTCTCTATGTAATCAGTGATATTACAAAAGTATTGTCCTATGAAGAGGTAATCAAAATTATGTAGCCAAAGAGGCAATCAAAATTATGTAGAAAAAAAGTATTACACAGTTATTCAAACAGTTGATTATTGAAAATACTATATTTGGACACTTGGTGATTTTGTGGTATTTGTCAGCTGTTTGAAATGTTCTAATTTTGTGATTGCTTTTCTCTTTATGAATACTCATTTTCTTGCCTAACTTTGTATTCATAAATTTGTATCATTTTAAAAAGTAGAACACAAAATTAGATGAGCGTCAAGTCCTATAACCTGTGTTCAATCTGTGAGCAAGATGACTGCAAATGTATGGAGAGAAAAATTATAACATTTTGGTAGCATCTATATTCAGTATAGTACTTTACATGTCATTATTAAATCTCATTTTACTCTAGGTCAATAAAATTTTCATCAGCAACAACAGAGAACAAACCTTGGCCCTACAAAATGATTGCTAAATGCTTGTACTGTCTTGTCATGAAACAAAATATTTAAATTTAGGTGTGCATAATTTTTAAAGATTACCTGCTTCTATTAATCTTGATTTACTGATCTTATAGATCATTACCACTTTAGAAAAGAGTACATCTGCTACAATAGATGGATGGAATTGTCACTATGTGATAGAAACGTCTTGGCCTTTTGACATGCATTCTTATTTCATAGAAAATCCAAGAATGGCTGGGAGCCCACTGTCTCTCCAATTTTCATTCATCCCAAGAAACTCCCTAAACACATGCATGTATTTGCATGCATGCAGTCGCACACGCGCACACACACACACACAGCTTCACATCAAGTTGTGAAGCATGTTGTTTTTCTTAAACTCTTGCTATATAGAAATGTGGGAACTTCCATTGATTTTATTCCATTTTATACAATCCAGCGTTGTACATGGAAAAAGGAACTGAAGCATTAGAGATACAAAATACCATGCCCACATTGACAACACTCACAGTAGGTAGAGAGTAGATGAGCTGGAATTTGATACCAAGTCCATCTGACCCCTGAAGGGTGGCAGAATATGCCACCACAAAATAAGCCTCATGTCAAAATAAGCCACTCTGGCGTGAGGCTTACTTTGAGCTGAAGGCAATAGAGAAGATACAGATACAAGAGGGAAAGCTCCCCCGCCGACCATTTGACTAAAGCAGGGCATAAATTTACGAAGCTGTCCTTCCTCCCCTCTCTACTGAAAAGATAGAGGTTGATCACTGGAGACAATATTAGGTCCCTGTCAGCCTGGAGACTGCATCTGAGGAAGCTACATAATACACTTTCCTAAATATCCTATGTCTACTGTTAATTTCTCATAGATATGCTTTCCCATAATTTGCTCCCTCTAGGACTCAAGATTCTTTTCCTTTGTCTTGCAACTTCTTTAAAGATTTCTTGTTCTTTGTAGAAGTTGGTACATCAGGGGCAATGCTAAACCATCTCTCTGAGAGACACTTTTTACCTGCATTTTTTCACATATGTATATGAAATGTACAGGTTAATACACTTCTGCTTGTTTTTCTCTGTTGATCCCTATTTTGTTACAGGGGCTCCCAACCCAGAATTTAGAATGGTAGAGGAAATGTATTTTTCCTTCTCTATACTCTGAACACCATTTTCCAAATCCTAAGGATTTCTCCCCATAATTTAACCTCATGATTGCCTCTTCTACCTCAACAACATTTCAGAACTGGATGTAACATTTTCTCAGCTCTCCCATTATTAAGCAAAATCTTTAATATGTGTTTGTTTTATGTGAGAGTCATGACTTCTTTTTTAAAATTATCCTTTAACAAAATATAATGTAACCTCTGTCTTTTAAAAAGACATTTTATAAAGTCTTCTGTCCGATTTCTGATTTCTCCTCTTGTTCCCTTTCACCACTCTGTAATTTCTGTTTCACAATACAGCCTATTTGCTGTCAGTTCTGACTGTTGGGTCTCTATCTCTCCCTCATATTAAACTTCCTGGATTTTGTGACAGTTGTCCTTTTTATTTGGAGGAAAGAACTTTTCAAACTTACTTTGACATAAAGAGTTAGACTTGTCAAAGAAAAAAATTCAACACATTGAGTTTCAAAGACTTTGATGAAAGAAAAACTTCAGCCACATTAAATCTAAAGTTTTGTTGAGCTTCGAGCAATGGATGATCTGTGAATCGGGCAGTCCCCAGAATCATAGCAGATTCACAGAGACTCAAATGCAGCCACGTGGTAGAAGAAGATTTATGGACAAAAAAAAGGGAAATGATGCACAGAAATTGGAAGTAAGGTACAGAATGGCTGGATTGGTTACAGCTTGGCGTTTGTCTTATTTGAACACTCAGCAGTGTATGAATGGTTGATGTATGGCCACTGGGATTGGTCAAGACTTAGCTATTGTTACACTTAGGCTTTCAATCTTGTTTGACTATTAAGCTAGGTTAAGGTTCATCCCCAAGGACTCAAATATAGAAGTACAGAGTCCATCTCAGGTCATATTTAGTTTGCTTTAACAATGTGATTAGCTTTTATTAGTAATTCATGAACCAGGCAGCATCCAGTCTATGAAACAGAAGAGAGGTCTGACTAGCTAAAGAGTGGATGTATTTTATAGGTTAAAAAAAAAGGAGGGGAAAGCAGAAACAAGGAACAAATATCAGATTGGTCACTTCACTTCAAGGTTACTTTTGTTATAGGGATGTAAGCAACATCTTCTTGGCTTGATGGGGTTTGATTTTTACTCCTCTCCTGGTTTCTCAGAGGGTCAGATCTTACAAGTACCTTAGTTAGATTCTGGTTTGATGACACAGAACTTTAAGCATGAGTGACTCCATTTTGGATTTACTGGTCTTTTCTTTAAAAGACTTTGTTATGTGCTATTTATTTATACTTAAGTAAATTCAATTACCCATGTTTTGAATATTCATAATTTCATACTTTTCCTTGAGATAAGAGCCACACTAGGTGTTAAAAACCTTGGGGAGCTCTGTTAAATCCAGAAATATAATGAATGTGACTTGAGTGACAGTTTACTGCATGGCTCACGGGAGTTGAATTACAAGGCAGATTATTGATATAAAATAGTGAGAAGAGGGGCAAAATTAAGAGTCCGACTTAAACATCTGACCATTTGTCTTTGTTAATAATCTGGTAATTACTTGAACTGATTTCCGTCAAAGTATAGCTAAACAAATGAATTAGACCCGCACAGTCTTTTTTTTTTTTTCCACAAAAGGGCTGAAGGTAGCTGAGAACAAAACAAAAAAACAAACAAACAAACAAAAAAAAGAATTTCTATTCTCCCCAACACCACCTTTATATTCACTAACTGCTAGAAAGGAGCCTTATGAGTATTAGCTAGAACTACTGTCTTTTTGTGGTCAACCCCTGTTTCATATAAGGGGATGCAAATGTTTTTCTTTCTGGTCTTCCCAAATTGTGCAACAGAATTGTCTAAGCTTTCTTTAGCTCCTGATCCTCACCCTGTCACTACTTGAACAGAAAAGATTATACCAGGTTTTTAAAAAACATCATGTTGTAGAACAGTTTCTTAATGAAGCAGGTCCTTTAACAAAAATAGTCTCTAATACCTTGAGGCTTTGAGACAAGAAGAAATGGTGAAATGTATTTTAATGGCTTACTGGTTTTATTTTATTTTTTAGTCAGGTATGCAACAGAAAATTGAAAGTGTTCCTATTGCTGTAAAAGCCTAGAGCATAAGAAGCAATCCTTACCTTTTATGCAAATTATTTCTTTTTCTGAGAAGTCCACAAAATCAGGCTAATTTACTAAATTCTCTGTTTAAATTGAAATATTGCGGCTTTAAAGTATGCAGTTGTCTGGATACTTTCTTCTATTCCTGAGTTAAATGACAATCCTTTATTTATTTATTTTGTTTTTAAACAATTCTAAAGTTGATGTCCAAAACATCCTACCCTATCTGTGACTTCAGCTTCTTATAGTGGTAAGAAATGGTTCATTGATTGAGATAGCGCATGAGAAAATAACAATTAATAGAGAAGAAGGGAACTGACTGGACCCAGCAAAACTGAAGAGTGAGAGAGAAGTGAGGTTAATGCAGTGAGAGAAAAGATGCTTACTGTGAATAAGCACACCTGTATATTACCACTAGTGTAAATACACTCTGAAGTGTAAATACAATCTTTATTGTCCTATTCTGAAAAGCACTGAAGGTGACATTTTTCCATTTCTGTGTGATCAAAAGCATCAAAATATTTGATTTTTTAAAGGAAAGCTAATATAAAGTACTTAAAGTCTATGACCATATTTCATGAGTATTGCTTAGTAATGTTCTGTTTTGAAAATCTGGAATATACTAATAAATTTTTTTAAATGAAAAAGAAATCACCTCCATGTTTAGAACAGGCTACTTCATAGAACAAATTATTTATTTCACTATGACCATCATTTCCCTGGCCGAAAAGAGATCGTATCAATATGAAGAAGTTCTCCTTTGGAATAATGACATGTTTAAATAGATATAGAAAAACTTTTTGAAGCAAAATGTGACAGCAAATTAGGAAATGGTGTTTTTAACTCCTCAATCCCCCAAAACACCCTGCAGGAAATGTTAATAATGGCCCTAATAGTTGGTATTATTCTTTTTGCATCTGAACACAAGGAAGTTCTTGGATTTGTGTATATTTTCAACTCTATTTTGATCAGAAGCAAATGCCTTTCACTGTGTTTAATCTGATTTCCTCTGTTTACAACATGATATGTCTAAAACTTTTGCCTCTATTTCATCCCTGAGCTCACCTCTTGAAAGAAGGATTATTTTTTTCCTTTATCATTAATTACTGTAAACTAAGTTAGCCATTTACTTTAGACAATGGGAAATACGACAAGAGCTAAAATATGAGAATTTTCTCCTACTCATCCACAGAGTCCTCAGGTCAGAAATAAAGCTATACCCTCATGGGCTTCTGGAGTTGGCTCCTTATTGCAATTTCTTGTGTGTTTCACAGGTCTGTGTTCAAGCTAGTAGCTTGAAATTGATGATGGTGGGAGTATTTACATTACAGAAGTTGGCAAATGCTACCAAATCAGAAATGCTCTCCTTTCCAGTGATTTATAGGCACACAATTGGTTGTACTGTTACCAGTGGAGGTTGTCCAGGTTGTTGGCATCTTGAGTGAAGAATTGGATAAAAGGCACAAACACAACAAGGAAAGGTGAAGCAACAAAAGCAGAGATGTATTGTAAATGAAAGTACACTCCCCAGAGTGGGAGCAGGCCTTAGCAAGGGCTCAAGAGTCCAGACAGAGAATTTTCTGGGGTTTAAACACCCTTCAGAGGTTTCCACTGATTAATGGGTGTGTGCCTTTTGTAAATAAAGAGGCTAAAGTGAAGCTACAATGTTATGTATATGGTGTACACCTTATAAGAGGATGAAATGAAGTTACGAAGTCATTTACTCTATGTATGCCCTATGTAAATAAAGAGGATACTTCCTGTCATAGCTGAACTGTTTCCATTTGATTTAGTTCTGGGAAGTCCTTAGGTTCCCTGTATCCAGGCCCTATTCTCCTGCCTCAGTACCTAGCTTTCTCTTTTAACTCAAGAACTAGCTCAAGTAGAGATAGTCTACTTCATACACACAGTTTTCTGTAAACCACTATAAATTCTTTTGTAAAATTTCTCACTTCCTTTACCAGAGACCTTACTTCTTGATATCTCTTTTGCTCTTAATTTTAGCCAGTTGTCTATTTCTTGGTTTTCTTTAATCTCCAATAATAAATATTTTTTCATACTTTCATCATTTCTTTTCGTAAGATAGCTAAAAACAAAGTTTCGCACAGGTGAGGAAACAGGATGTCATCTCAGAAGCTGGAATAGCAGTTGTCTTCCCACATCTGAAACATGCCTCCAACATTTTTAGCTACTTCTATTCTAATTCAGGGAGTGGTGGTTGCATGAGTCAGGGTTATCCAGAGAAACAGAACTAACAGGCTGTGTGTTTCTATGGAAAAGGAGAGAAAAAAAATCTAAAAATGAAAAAAAAAAAAAAAAAAAAAAAAAACAGCAAAAAAACATTCACAGAGACATTCGGACTTGTGTTTGACCGAATATCTGAATGCCATAACCATGTTAATACATATACAGTGGCTTCTATTAGGCGTTACAGAAATACGCTTAGCATTTTAGAATAAGTTAATTCCTTTGCTAAAAACATGCAAACTAATCTTGCTTTAATTGCTTGTGGGAAAGAAATTATAAACTATCTTTAACCAAAGTTAAATGTCTTGCAGTTCAGGTCTTTCCTCTGACCAACTGTGGACTTCACCTGAGTCATTTGACTTTGTGACTGAACTTGCTGACCACTGGAGCAGGTCTTGTCAAATGCAGCATTAACAAAAATTGCTACCCCAGGTTAATTGAGTTAATTTACATCTCTTTACACTCCTTTGAAGAAATGGGCTATAAGCATATAAATGTGATTATTATAAGAGATTTAATACTTCCATTAAAACAGAAACAGGTGTTTCTGAATTTCTTCTTTGGACACTCAAACTAAAAGCATTTCTGAGCTACCTGAAATGTTGTATTGGGAATAATTACTAAAGTTTTCTGCAGCCAGGCACTCATACACTCTCATAATTACTGCCATTTTCCTTGCAAACATTCCCATCAGAAATTTAAAACAATTTATAGGACAAGATTTTTTATTAATAAGATTTTTATTAATAAGTAGTAAGCTTCAGAAATGTTACATCTAAATATCTCTTTTTGTTTCTGATTCAAAATAAAATGTACCCCTCCTTCAGACTTATAGAATAATTAGCGTAAAACATGTTAAATCTTCAAAGTCCAAACTTTGGTGTCATTGATTGTAAAAATGTAGTACTTAAGGCTAGTTGTCATAGTCCATCTAGTGACACTATTCATTTTAGTATATATACAACCCTACATTTCTGCATATTACAAAAATGGCTAGAATAATTTTCTGAATAATTCTAATTAAACATATACTTTTTTTTTTTTTTTTGCAAATTTCTCCAAGTACCTAGAAAGGTGCAGGAAGACAAATACAGAATCCACATTTTCTATGTGATTACTCTAATTCTTTTTGTAAATAAAACCCAGTTTTCTTTCACAGCTAATAAATGTAGATATAAACTTTTATTTCCCTATGGTGAGGATTTTATACCTAATTCTTAAACATTTATAAGGACCTTATATTTATTTGAAAGCCAATACAATTTGGTTCTATGGAGAAGACAGTGAAAAATTAATTACTTACTCTTATACTTTATTTTGTATGGATCTTGAACAATTTAATTATCTGTTGATAAATTAGCTTTTCTACATCCAATGTTCCTATGAGATTTAGAAAAACATCCGTTCTTACAAACACAAATAAATATATAAAATCTCCAAACTAATAAAATGCCAAGTACTTTTGATAATTTCTTTTCTTTTCTTTTTTTTTTTTTTAACTCCAGGATCACATAACTGATGACAAGATGATTGTTTTCAGTCTTGGCAAACTAGTTCTCCATAAAATATGTTACAGATTCCAAGACCTATACACCTAGCTCTGTGGGCTTCGTTATAACTTATCCTCTTAAACAGCATCATTATTTTCTAACTTCTCATGGTAATATTGCCTATTAACCTACTCTGCAGATTTTTACATGGGCTGTCCTACGATCATTTAATATTTCTTTCAGAATTTAGAAAGAATTTTTATTGGAAATGGAAAGTACAATAAAACTTGGTAGAATATGTAAATTAAAGCTATGGAAAGAATGACGGATTTTAAACTTCATTATTTTAGAGTTAGAGAGACTGAGGCTAAGAAGATATTTTGAAGTTTTCCATAAAGACACATATTTAGAAAATGTTCCAATTTTTTGGACCCATATTCCAGTTTTCTTTCTACTATTCTGCCAGGAATTAAGAAGATAGCTATTTATCAGTTACTAATCAATAATAGCTTGTCATATTAAAGTCTATTTGCTCCGTTCAACCATCTGCTCTTAAAATAAGTTGGAAAGAGAATGTTGTATGGGGAAGGATGTTAATAAAAGGAGATATTTAGTGTATAAATGTGGATCCTGTGTTTGAATAAGTAATTATCTATTAAAAGAGATCAGATCAGGGATCAAATTCTGGCGTGACAGTGTGAGGTGTTAGGCTGAACCACACTATGGTAAAGTTGGTGAAAATTACTTTTAAAATAACAACACACATTTAATGCCTCTAGAAGTGGGTCTAAAGGCAAGCAGAACATGAAGAAACATTTATTCAAAAAAATCTATGAAAATTCGTTAAGAAAGGTAAGTGTCTGTGGCATTTGAAGCAACATCGATCCCTTTTACCCCCTTCCCAACTCAGTCAGGCAGACTCCACTCCAAACTTCTGTAGCCAAGAACACAGGCTTCTCTCTCTCTAGATGCCAACAAGGGGGGTTTCTGTTTTTTTCTTTTGGGTCAACTCTTTTTTTTCTTTTCATTTCAATTCTGAGGTACATGTACAGAACGTGCAGGTTTGTTACATAGGTATCCATGTGCCATGGTGGTTTGCTGCACCCGTCAACCTGTCATCTAGGTTTTAAGCCCCACATGCATTAGGTATTTGTCCTAATGCTCTCCCTTCCCTAGCCCCTCACCTCCTTACAGGCCCACGCGTGTGATGTTCCCCTCCCTGTGTCGATGTGTTCTCATTGTTCAACTCCCACTTATGAGTGAGAACATGCGATGTTTGGTTTTCTGTTCTGTGTTAGTTTGCTGAGAATGATGGCTTCCAGCTTCATCCATGTCACTGCAAAGGACATGAACTCATTCTTTTCTATGGCTGTATAGCATTCCGTGGTATATATATGCCACATTTTCTTTATTCACTCTATCATTTGTGGGCATTTGGGTTGCTTACAAGTCTTTGCTATTGTAAGTAGTGCTGCAATAGTAATAGTATTACTATTATTCATAATAGTAATAATATTACTAGTGCTGTAATAGTACTATAAAACCACATGCAATACGTGTGCATGTGTCTTTATAGTAAAATTATTTATCATCCTTTGGGTATATACCCAGTAACGAGATGCTGGGTCAAATGGTATTTCTGGTTCTAGATACCTGAGGAATCGCCACACTGTCTTCCACAATGGATGAACTAATTAACACTCCCGCCAACAGTATAAAAATGTTCCTATTTCTCCACGGTCTCACCAGTACCTATTGTTTCCTGACTTTTTAATAATTGCCATTCTAACTGGGGTGAGATGGTATCTCATTGTGGTTTTGATTTGCATTTCTCTAACGACCACTGATGACAGGAAGAACAGAATTGTTTTCTCATCCTGTCCTAGCTGTCACTAAGACTAGGGAAAATGCAGTCGGAGGTGAGACTCCTTTCTTCTGCCCAGCTCACATTCACTGAACAGAGGCTCTACTTTAGGTAAAACACCCTGAGGACATGGGGTCCCGATTGTACTTACCCTGCTCGTGAGGTGTTACTTCCATGTCAGGAAAGGGAAGTTGACCTCGTAGGCTACCACCCCTTCTCTCCATGGACTGCACAGCCCCTAGAGCAGGAATGTCACTCAGAGAAGATTGACATTGTCTCCACCTCAACTCCGGTGCTGGCTCAGAATTTTTGTATTAGGCCGAGTAAAGGAAAGGGGAGAATTAGGTCCTAAAACTGTCTAATCTTTTCCAGAGGTAATTGACTTCGTTTGTAGCAGAGCATGGAGAAATTCAAACCTAAGGATACTCTCAGAAATAGTGTGGTTTGTGGTGAAAAGCAATTAGGAGACTACTGTTAGACCTAATAAAGATATACTCTAGACTAAAGGTCCCCAACATTTTTAGCACCAGGGCCTGGTTTCATGGAAGACCGTTTTTCCACAGCCTGCAGAGGGGATGGTTTTGGGGTGATTCGAGTGCATTACATTCATTGTGTACTTTAGTTCTATTATTATTACATACTCCCGATAACACAGAATCAGTGGGAGGCCTGAGCTTGTTTCCCTGCAACTAGATGGTTCCCATCTAGGGGGAATGGGAGACAGTGACAGATCATTAGGCATTAGATTCTCATAAGGAGTAGTGTGCAACATAGATCCTTCATATGTGCAGTTCACATGAGATTCTCTTATGGGAATCTAATGCCACAGCTGGTCTGACAAAAGGCAGAGCTCAGCTTTACTTGCCTGCTTGCCACTCACCTTGTGCTGTGTGGCCAGGTTCCTAACAGGTCACAAACTGGTTGGGGATCCATGTTCTAGATTGTAGACTAGCTAGTTTGGAGGAGAGAACAGAGAATAAAACAGCTGGGAAGGGCCCTCCTGGAGTCACAATAAATATCGAAGAGATCTTAAAAGTTATTTATTTAAAGAAGTCATGGATCAGACACACTGGCTCATGCCTGTAATCGCAGTGCTTCAGGAAGGCGAGGCAGGCAGATCGCTTGAGACCAGGAGTGTGACACCAGATTAGGCCATACAGTCAGACCCCATCTATACAAAAGCGTAAAAAAAAAAAAAAAAAAAAAAAACCTGGGCATTGTGGCATGTGCCTGTAGTCACAACTACTTGAAAGTCCAAGACGGGACAATTACTTGGGTCCAGAACGTTGAGGCTGCAGTGAGCTATGATTACCTCACTGTACACCAGCCTGGACAAAAAAGTGGGTCTTTGACTCAAAAAAATAAGTCATAATTGATTGAATCAGTTCATAAAGCAATATGCCCTTGGGTATTTTGGAAAACAATAGAGTGATCAGTCAGCAAATAGTAGAGTTTAACAGATAGGTGTTGTTATTGACAGAGAGAAAGCCAGCCCTACCAGTGCCACTGTCATCACAGGGTAACTGGGCATACTGAAAGCCGCACCTTCCTGAGAAGCAATATCAGAGGCTTAAGACTGGAAAAATAGACGAATGTCTACTAGTGACTAATGAAGTCACTATGATCTAAAATGTCATGTTTCCCAGAAAAAATTATGAGGCATGCAAAGAAACAAAACACTATGCCTCATATGACAGGAAAACAAAACAATCCAAAAACAGGTAACACAAACTATGAGTTCAAGCAGATCTCAGATTTTACATAAAACACTTGAAAATAAGTAAATGTGTTCACAGAATGAATGGAATGCGTAACTTAAAAAGTAAAGTGTGGTATAATGACAATGTTTTATTAAATAGAGAGAGTAATTATAAAAAAGAACCAAGTAGAAATTCTTGAGATAAAAAGTATAGTAACAGATAGTCACTCAAGGTGCTCGAGTAGATTTGAACTGGCAGATGAAAAAATTAGCTAATTGGAAGATAGATTGAAAAATATTATGCAATCTATAAAACAGAAAACCATTTTTAAAAAAGTAACAGACACTCAGAGAAGTGTAGGACACCATCAAGGGTACCAGTAGAGATATAATTGGAGTACCAGAAAGAGAAGAGAGAGAAAATGGAGCATAAAAATCTGTAAAGAAATAGTGGAAGAAAACGTTGCATATTTATTGAAAAATAATAACTGGCATATTTAGGAGACATAGCTTTCATGTATGGTAAACACAAAGAGATTTACAAATTGACATATAATAAAAGTGTCAAAAGTCTAATACAAAGAGAAAATCTTGAAAGGAGCAAGAGAAAAGAAAGAAATAAACAAAAACTAAGAAAACCCTCATCACTTATAAGAGAATATCAATAAAATAGTCACTGAAATCAGCAAAAATGATACAGGCCAGAAGTCAGCGGGATAGCATATTCAAGGGGCCAGCATTAAAATGCAGACAACAAAAACGAAACAAACAAAAACGCTATCAAGAACCCTCTGTCCAGAAAATTGATCTTTAAGAAATGAAGGTGAAATAATGACTTTCTCAGGTAGACAAACACTGAGAGAAGGTATTGCTGGTCAACCTGCCTTATAAGAAATACTAAAGGAAGTTCTTCAAGCTGGAAACAAGTGAGCCCAGACAGTAATTCAAACATCCAAATCCACATGAAAAAGCACCATTATATAATTAAAAAAATGCATATTTTCTCTTTTCTTTGAACAACCAATCTAAAAACTAATTGTATAAAAGCACATTTATGCTTTTATACATAAAATGTAACATTGGATCTACATCATACAGAAATATAATATGTATATACTATGTTAACCAAAAACAGCACAAGAGAGGTTGGTGGTAGCAAATCTAAAGGGAGTGGAATAACAAAATGACTATATATGGTTAAGTTATAATTATAACCATGTATTGTTTATTACATTTAGAGGTACAATGTGTATAATAGTAACACCACAATAAGTGGAAAAAGGAATAGAACTATATGAAGATAACATTTCTCTCTCTGTAGAGTTAAACTAATATAAACCTGAAGTTCATTCTGATAAGGTATGATATATGTAGTAAATCCTAGGGCAATTGTTAAAAAATAAATTTTAAAATATAGAGAAAAAATTTTAACGAAATTAAAATCTACATTAGAAAACATTGACAACGTAAAATAAAAGAGAAATAGAGAAACAGAAAGATGTGAGACAGCAAAAATATTAAAATGGCAGATGTAAATCTAACTATGTAAAAACAATTACATGTAAATGGGTCAAACAATACAATCAAAAGACAGAGATTGTTAGACTGACTTTAAAAATATGACCCAACTCTGTGCTGTTGACAAGACACATACTTTTCTATTTGTATAAAAGACACAAATAGATTGAAAGTAAAGTAGATCAGGCCATTGCTAAATCATTCCTTAGGGCTACCTTTAGAATCAAAGTTCATTCATTACTATGCTTCTGTGTGTGCAGGCATATGCTCAGTGTTGTAGAAAATATAAGGAAAAATAGTCAATATTTATATCTAAAAATGCTTATAGTTATAGTATATAGATAATTGAAAAATTAAGCTAGTAATTCTACTGCAAGTAGAATCAGATTAGTACCCTAAATTTAAAAGACAGGGATTCAGAAGAGGGAGAATTAGAAAGATTAAGAAAGGATGCTGAAGGAGGTGGCACTTCAGAGGGGGATGGAATTATGATGTGTACATATGAACAGCACTCAAAGGATAAGCAAGGACACAAACATGTAGAGTTTATAGTTTTTGAGCCCACCAAAGACTCTGAAGATGTTTTGGCAGAAAAGTAATTCTACTTTTATCTGTCCTTTAGGACTATCAATCTACATGAAAATACAGTAAAAAGAAAATCATGTTCTGTTTCATTTTATGAGCATAAAGTAAGAGAAAGGCACCCTGCAACAAGATTGAAGTGTCTTTTATTTTTGTTTTGTCCCCCTCTGAGAGTGCCACCTCTTTAAATTTTTTATGTATTTGTAGAGAGGTTGGTGATACCTAAGTGGACTCCTGCATAACTTAGAAATGAGAAATTGCCAGTGCAATGTACATATTTTGACTTTAGCCATCTTTCTTTTAAGAACTAGCATGGCTATACACACACACACACACACACACACACACACACACACACACACACACACACACACACAGTGTTTGGGTGCCATGGCTCATGCCTGTAATCCCAGCGCTTTGGGAGGCCAAGTTAGGTGGATGGATTGAGGTCAGTCAGGAGTTCGAGACCAACCTGGCCAACATGGCGAAACCCTGTCTCTATCAAAAATACAAAAAAATTAGCCGGGTATGGTGACAGGCATCTATAATCCCAGCTACTTGGGAGGCTGAGGCAGGATAATTGCTTGAACCTGGGAGGCGGAGGTTGCAGTGAGCCTGTGTCATGCCACTGTACTCTAGCTCTAGCCTGGGTGACAGAGTGAAACTCTGTCTAAAAAAAAAAACCCAAAAAACAAAAAAAAGTATATACAGGAGAGGAGTGGTTTAGGTTAATAATAATTCTGTGTATAGCACACTAAAGATACCTGGCATAAAAACTGTCTACTTTTCTAATAAACAAAATAAGTTATTTTCCATTGCAAAATAACCTACTGACTCATATCGGTAAAAAGAAAACTTTCATTTTAAAAATGATGGTTCCATGCTATCAAAACCTGATTCATGCAGTAAGTTTTCAGGACATTTTATTTGGTATAAAGTACCGTTCTCTTGCATTTTTCTCCTTAGAAATACATGCTTTAATATTTACAGGCATTCACTGGTCAGCAACTTATTTTTCTTCATAGACAGTAAAAACTGGTCAATATTAACAGTGCTAGAAAAAAGTTGACTTTTTGATAGGTAAGTATACTATCTAGATCTGAAACTTCCCAGTTTTCGCTCTGGTTGTGGAGATAAAACACTCTGCCACAGTGAAAGCATGTGTCAGAGAGGTCAAAACATTGAAAAAAGTTAGCCTGCTGCTCCTTGCAGAGCCGGACAGTTCTTTATCATGAGCTTCATGCCCTTCCTTCTTTGTAGCAGTTGTTTCTTTATGATTTGTTGTAACAACTCCTAATAACTGGCTAATAGGGATAATACCACCAAATTATTCCCTTAACGAAGAATTGGCAGTGTTTGAAAGACTGAGATGCTTACAAAGAACAGATGGATCTTCCCATGAATTTTAGGTTTCTGATTTCAAAATTAGGATTATTGCCTTTGTCAGTAGTAGGCAAATTAGACATGCTCTGCTAATTGATGTGTTCACACTTTCCAGATTACTTTTTCATATTCTTTTTTCTTTTTTTTCCTTTTTTTTTTGAGATGGAGACTCGCTCAGTCATCCAGGCTAGAGTGCAGTGGCACGATCTTGGCTCACTGCAATCTCCGCCTCCCGGGTTCAAGCGATACTCCTGCCTCAGGCTCCCGAGTAGCTGGGATTACAGGCGTGCGCCACCACTCCTGACTAATTTTTGTATTTTTAGTAGAGACGGGGTTTCACCATGTTGGCCAGGCTGGTTTCGATCTCTTGACTTCTTGATCTGCCTGCCTCAGCCTCCCAAAGTGCTGGGATTACAGGTGTGAGCCACCACGACCGGCCATATTCTGTCTTAAAGGTATATATTCTGTGAGTCTTCCTATTACCCACAGTATCAACTATCCTGGACGCTTTGAGAGAGTACACCGATGGACTAATAATAAGGAATAATTCAAGTGTAGTTTAAAATTATGAACAAAACCCCACTCCACGTTCAAATCCTCACTCCATGTTTGTTAAGTCTGGGGGAGAGGGAGGTGGCCTGGGTCAAGGGAAATGTGAGAAAAAGTCCCGAAGCTGTACTTAGGCTTGTTCCCTCCCCCTGCTGTCCCCTTCTCCTGGTCTGTTAGGTGACCATACTGGCTTCAACTGGAACAAGCTGGTCTTACAGGCTTATTTTCCTTCTAACACAACCTCCTCCAGCAGCTTTCAAGCTGTCATGCCAATATACTTCAGTTGACGAATACATGTCCAAGTGTCCACGGCCCACACTGAATGACCAAGGCGAGCTCACCTAAAAAGAGGAGAAGCAGAGAGGCTGCTCACAGTGACTCATGTCTGTAATCCCAGCACTTTAGGAGGCTGAGGCAGGCAGACAGCTTGAGCCCAGGAGTTCAAGACTAGCCTGGGCAACATAGTGAGACCTCATCTCTATAAAACAAAACAAAACAACAATGAAAAAAAGTAGCCAGGCCTGATGGCATGTGCCTGTAGTCCCAACTACTTGGGAGAGACTAAGGTATGAGGAATTGAGCCAGGGAGATTGAGGCTGCAGTAAGCTGTGTTTGACTGTGCTGCTGCACTCTAGTCTGTGTGGCAGGGTGATGCCTTGTCTTAAAAATAAGGCAAAATAAATAAAACACACACACACACACATACACACAAACATAAAAAACATAGACCAAAAACATAGACCAGGGTTGGCATATAACACACTTGCCTCTGAGAATTTCCCCAACTAAAAGAACCCCCAGTGAGACTCCTCTTAGAAGCCAGGCTTGATTTTCATAGTTTCCTTTACAACCACTTCCATAGCGCTGCTGCTCAGGGGCTTTACAAACGTCAACTCATGCCACCCTAGCAACTCCGAAGGTAGCCTTTTTTGGCGACTTTTCGTATTGTTTGTTGTTCTTGGGTTCGTTCTTTTTTTTTCTTTTTTGAGACGGAGTCTCGCTCTGTCGCCCACGCTGGAGTGCAGTGGTGCGATCTCCGCTCACTGCAAGTTCTGCCTCCCGGGTTCATGCCATTCTCCTGCCTCAGTCTTTCGAGTGACTGGGACTACAGGCACCTGCCGCCACGCCCGGCTAATTTTTTGTATTTTTAGTAGAGATGGGGTTTCATTGTGTTAGCCAGGATGGTCTCCATCTCCTGACCTCATGATCCTCCTGCCTCGGCCTCCCAAAGTGCTGGGATTACAGGCCTGAGCTACTGTGCCCGGTCTCTTGGGTTCAATTTCTTTCATCTAGAAGTTTATATAATAAATTCAAAAACAATTCCATGATCGGTTACAAAAGTTTTATTTCTTGTGATGAAATGACTGATCAAAGACTTGATTGTGTGGTAACACGGCATTGGATTCTTTGGCATCTCCAGGGTCACTCCATTTATTTAACATGATTCACACAGAAACACTTAAAAGGAGCAAGGGGTTGTTATTGGTTTCTTTCTACAGATTAGGGCACATGAGCTCTGAGAGTTCAAGTGGTTCCTTCATGTCACTCTGTTCTTATCATAAGCAGTGAGAAGATAGTATATGCTCAACTGTACATCATTTCAGAATTAATTTTGAGATAAAAATAAGTGTTCACTAGTTGTTTTAACCAGGACCAAAAATGTATTTTTAAATCTTCTCCTTCACAGGACACTTATTTTTTTTCTTTAAAGAAATTTCCATTTTACCTCAGAGTATTTAGGGCAGCTGTAGGTGGGCCTCTTGCTTCTATTTTTTACTGGTGCACATTATCACCTGTGAAAGCAAGCAGAAAATATAGAACACCGAAATGGAGCAAAATGAGTGACAGACACTGAACAATTCTTGTACAACATGGGGATATTTTTGCTGCTGATTTTTTAAACAGTATTTTTCCTCCAGGTAAAATGAAAGGCATTCTCCCAAGGCACCGTAAACACTTTGGAAAAGAAGAAGAGAAAAAAAAAGGAAATGCAATTGCCTTCCTTTCAACTCGTTGGCCTGCGAGGAGTGTCTCCGCATGTCATCACTGTAACACTTTTATTTTCAGATTCTGAGTCAGATTCTGAGATCAGCACCAAAGCATACTCGCACATCATAAATAAAGAGCTCCCTTTCTCTTCAGTGCCTCCTATATGCCCAGCAAAGTTCCAGATGCCTTAGACACACATCTCAATGGTACAACGTCCACTTTGCAAAAGAGGAAAAGGAAGCTTACCGGTGTTACTCCACATCCTTAAGGACAGACAGCTAGGAAGCATTGATTTACTTAATTTCATAATGTTAGTGCTAATGAACATACTTCACTATAGTTATTTCTGTTTCCATGTTATAGCTGAGGAATCCATGTCAGGGAATTCAAGTGGCTTTTTTAATAGTCCCCTTTGAAGCAAAGGCGGAGTCGACCAATGCATTGTGTCCTGCTGCTGCAAGAGGGGCTCTTTGAAGCTTTGTTACTCAGACAGTGGTCCAGACTGGCAGCACAGGCATCACCTGAGATTGTGTCACGAATGCAATGTACCGCCCCACTTGCTGAATCAGACTGTGCATTTTAACAGCCTTCTCCCCACCGAATGACTCCTGTCATTATCGCTTGAGAGGCACTGCATTAATGCTTGAGAAGCACTGCATTCATCACTCTGCTCCCCTCAAATAGAAAACTTGGCAACACATTGAATATTTCAGTGTTTTTAAGGCAGCTGATGACTGTTTTCATCAGGAGTCACCTGCATTTTCCAAAAGCCACCTGGGATTGACAGAGGGCCCTTCCCAGAATCCCTGGCCACAGCCTTGCCTGCTTTGACCCCCAATCTTGACACCTGTCAGCCCACATAGGGAATCTGTGGGTCCAAGCAGGAATGAATGGCTAAGTTCTCTTTCTAATTTAACTTTCCCACATGAAACAGCACTAACCTTTATATGCTATTGCTAGTTCCACTGTGGAGAAGCTGATCATTCAGTCTTCCAGGAGATGCTCCCAAAAGGCTCTTGAGTTCCAAGGGGCTGTGTTGTCTCCTAGATCCAGAAGAATAAGCCTGCCTGCCACTTCTGCCTTTGTGTTGAGCACCTGGGAATTTGCTGAATGATGTGTTTACTGGAAGGCTTTGTTATTTTGATCCCATTATCTTTCCATATGCTTATTATCTTCTGGATAAGACCTGGTTGCAAGCTTGTCTTCTGTATTTCCTCTTTTTCCTGCCATTTTCTGAAATGTATGTAATATAATGTGCAAGTAGGAGTGACCATGCTCGGCGCCCCCCTTCCCCCGCCATTTTGGGGTCAAAACGATGGAGAAATCTGTGTGCTATGTGCGGGAATGCGAATGGTTATCTTCATAGGAAACCTGCAGCAAAAAGTAGCATGTGAACGTGGGTCTTGTGCACAGTGGAGATCGGATTACAATATTTTACAGCTTGGGAGGATTTTTAGACATTTGTCATAAGCACTTTTGGTAGTCTTGCCTAATTATGGCAATGGAAACATAGTGCCATTTACAATTCTGTATGGTAGAGAGCTTTTCATTTTATGCTTGATAACACAGAAATAACTTGGGGATGGTCCTTTTAAGAAATATCAAATACTCAATTAGGAAACAATATTTAGTTGGTGCCCACTATGCACCAGGCACTGTATATGATTCTAGAATTCAGCAATGAACAAGACAGACAAAATGCCCTGCCCTTTTCAAGCTTCTATCATGTACCTCCAGGGAACAGGAGAAAAGATGGTATTTGTAGTTTTCAATAATGGCTGAACTGGAGAATAGTCTGAAAAGCTTTCCAACTTGCAGAAGACTGAGCATCACTCCAGTCCTTAAATCTATATCTCTACAACTGGCACCCAGACTCAGTATTAAAAAAGATAAATAAAAATTAAAAAAAAAAAAAACACACAAAAACAAAAAACTCCCTGTATGTCAAATGTGTCACCAGGGTTGAGAATCATCAGGCTATGTAATGTGTAGGGATCCTTAACAGACCTAGAATTTTAGGAGGAAGAGCATACTGAGTAGAGTTTGTGAGTGTTGAAATGAAGGTTTCATGTTCTCACGTGGTGATATTTTCATCACAAATTAAGAACTTGTAGAGCAATGGAAAAAATAAATCCAGTCTTCATTATGCTAACTGTTGAGAAATGGCTTTAGTATAATTTTATATAGACTCTGAAATTCCTTATCACTGGATTCTATCTGGCAATTTGGATTTTGAGAATTACTTCCTTCAGTGGAAGCTATGTTTGCCTAGGAAAAAAAAAAGACGTTCTGTTTATATAATTAAGAATCAGCTTCCAGCTCCATCTATGTCCCTGCAAAAGACATAATCTCATTCTTTTTTGTGGCTGCATAGTATTCCATGGTGCATATGTACCATATTTTCTTTATCCAATCTATCATTGATGGGCATTTGGGTTGACTCCATGTCTTTGCTATTGTGAATAGTGTTGCAGTGAACATACATGTGCATGTATCTTTGTAACAGAATGATTTATATTCCTTTGGGTATATATATATATATATATATAGTAATGGGATTGCAGGGTTGAATAGTTCTAGACCTTTGTGGAGTCACCACACCATCTTCCACCATGGTTGAACTAATTTACATTCCCACCAACAGTGTAAAAGTATTCCTATTCCTCCACAACCTCACCAGCATCTGTTTCTTTTTAATAATAACCATTCTGACTGGTGTGATATGGTATCTCATTGTGATTTTGATTTTTATTTCTCTAATCATCAGTGACTTTAAGCTTTTTTTCATATGTTTGTTGGGCGCCTCACAACGAATGCAGCAACAGAAAACAAAACACCACTTGTTCTCACTTATAAATAGGAGCTGAACTGTGAGAACACACGGACACAAGAAGGGGAACCGTACACACTGGGGCCAGTTGGGAGGTGTGGTGAGGGGAGACAGAGCACTAGGAAAAATAGCTTATGCAATCTGAGCTGAATGCCTAGGTGATGGGTTGATGGGTACAGCAAATCATCATGACACACGTTTACATATGTAACAAACCCGTACACCCTGCACAAGTACCCCAGAACTTAAAAATAGACATTAAAAAAAGAAAAAGCATACAAATACATACATTGGGAAAAGGACACTCTGTTCAATAAACCAACAACCATGTAAAGACAATGTGTACCCCCCAAATTATTGAAATTTTAAAAATAACTTGAAAAAAAAAAAAACCAGAATCAGTGAGCAAATCCATGGGCAAAATGACAGCTTTAACAATCTGCCACAACTGGACAATGGAGAGGAAAGAGTAGGTGAAGCTGAAAAGTAAATTAAAAGAGAAGTAGAGAAAAAGGAAAACAGAGCTTGAAAAGTGTAACAGAAGGTTGAGGATGAGGGAAAGATACAACAGGGAACGGGCCCAGACACTGCAGCTACGGGTTTCAGTGCCTGCAGGAGCATGGGTCCCAGGAGCCTGCATCCAGATCCTCTTCCCCCCTGCAGCTGTGGCTTCTGTCTACTTCCTTCTTCCTGGTGCTCTGGGGAAGACAGGACTTCCTGAGCTCTGGGTTCATGCCTTTCAAGCAGAGTCAGGCTCAATCTGTAACCAAAGCCAAATGACTTGATTTTTGGGAAGTGTCATGAAACCTGAGCGAAGGGGACAGCTCTTTTGAGACTGCTGTTGCTTTAGAGATAAGGCTACTTTGTGTCTGTAGAAAGACTCCAGTGAGAGAAGGGAGGAGGAAGGGAGGAACAGCCACTCCAGAACCAGTAGTTGGTGTCGTTGGTCACTGGTGATGCTTTGGGGAAAATCTCATCGGAGACAGAAAACAAACCCTTAGGAGAACCTTTTGGGACCCTAGATTTGAAACCCCCATTGCACCCAAATATTTAAGTCTCCCACCAAAAGAGACACAATCTGTACTCATTGTGTTCGGCTCTGAATAACACAGTGAAGCTCCTGGATTCCTGCCTGCTCTGGGCACTTACAACCACAGAATCTCAAGGTGATCTCAAGAGGTCACTTGCTGCAAGTGTGTGAATCAGAAAGTGCACAGGTTTGGGGGACACTGCAGAGACGAAAGCCCCTACAGGGCCAGGACTTAGGGCAGCTGAACTGTGACGCGCTTAAAGATGGAGTCAAGCCCCAAGCTACCTCTCAGCATGCTAGTAACATCTTCAAATGCTCATCTATAGCTCAGAGATCTAGTCCAGTATTGTTTTCTATACTATCATTTCAAATCTCTGAGTTAAATTTTCCACTCAGTACAACCAGAGTATCAAACCAATTGCCCCTTAGAGACTCCTGGTCTCTCAGCAGTTCTTCAGTATGAGTTAATAGAATGGTACTTTACACATTCCTTTCTTGCATGAAATCCTTACTATAAATACCTACGTTATAACAAGACAGGGCTGAGGTTCTGAAGAGACCAGAGGGAATATGTGTTTACTAACTTCCTGTGGGTTCCTAAACAACCATTTTCCCTGATTTTCATCTCTACTAACCTTCCTGGCATCTTCTATCTAAGTCATTAATTTGCACCTGCTTTTTATGTCACACGAGCACTTTTAAATAAGTGTATGTCTCTGGGACTTCATTTCTTCTTTTTCTGTTTCATGTAATCTTCTGGCATCTTCGAATTTTTTTCTTTGCACAAATTAGTTTAATATACCTCTTCACAGTACTAGGTGGGTAAAAACCCCTCCAAAAAGTAGCTTTCTTTAATTTCTCTCCTCTGCAAACCTATTATTTAATTCCATGATGAATTAAACATGCACTATGTGCTAGAGACAGGGTTTAAATTGGTGGCCACATCAGACATAATCCCCGTCTTCCCAGGACTGACAATCAGAGGAGAAGTTTTATAGAACATTCACAATTCCTCTAAAGAGAATGAACAATGTGGAAGATAAGAGATGAATGGCCTGGTGGGCATGGCCAAGGGAGTCATTTCTGAGTATGTCGTCCATAAGCAGACACTGAAAGGACCCACAGGAGCCAGCTTTGCAAAGGCAAATACCAGCTCATTGAGTGTAGCTGCATCAGGCTAAGTGAAAGCTCTGAGATAACAAAAGATAAGTTTCTGCCAACAATGTGTTTAGTGAGGCAGATTTTGACAGGGAAATTAGAGGAGGAGGGACATGAAGAAACATCAACCGCTCTCCTGGAACTTTGTATTTACATCTACACCAAAGCTGGTGGAGTCACATATCCTCTTACAACCCTGACCCTCACCCCCTGCCCGGGTTCACTGCCCACATCTTCATTTGGGTGCTTCACACACAACTAAAATCATCTTGCTCAAATGCAGATCCACTGTCTTCCCCCAATGAGCCAAGTCTCCCTCCAGTGTTCTCTTCCCTAGGAAAGAAAACCCTACCAAAAAGCTAGCAAAAGATATCGTGTCTTTAACATTATAACCACAGTAAATGCCGAGACTCCTTGTGAGCCAGTCTATGCAAATAATTGTATAGAAAGAAGCACCGTGGAGGAATGTGAAAACAATAAAATGATACTTATGCTAACCTCCAGCTGAATCTCTTAGAGAAAAGTGAAAGGAATTCAATTCATAGTAGAACTACCTTCCTCAAATCATATATCTCTCTTTCTCAAATTTACCCACCCTGGTCTTCCACATACTCAACCTATATCTGTGTATTTTTTCAAGATATTTTTATTCCTCTATGAACACCTGCCTCCTTTCTTCAGGCCTTTTAGGCATAGAAAATTTGGCTTTTTTAATGCCTTCGCTCCATAGTCCTTTCTCCTGTCTTCTCTCAATTATAAAGGATATGTAATCTGGGAACAAAACAAGCAACAACTTTTCATTATTTGAGTGAGGAGACCTCATACATAAACACATTTGCCCAATTTACAGATTCTTTAAGCAATGCAAATTAACGTAAGTATTTGCTTGGCAAGATATAAGTTGTTGTTGTATTTTTTTTTTTAAGTGGAATTAGCGACAATTCCAAATGGGTAAAGAATAAAACACATCACACATGTTGACTCTGATATTCCCCTAAGATTTCTACAATAGCCTTTTCTTACTGTTTAACTACCTTGCTTCCTTAGTCTGAGTTTACATCATCTGTTTACATCTCACATAAACAGCTGGGTGAAAATTCCCAGTTATTTTTCTCCTGACAAAACTGCATAAATCTTAATAGAGATTTCTTCAGACATTCATTTTCTCTTGCAGTAGAGGTGTGGATACAATCAATAAATGTGTATTTACTTGTTTTATCTTGCATTTTATTGTTTCTTTTAATTGTATCCGGTGTAAGTGGAAATCAAGACAACTTTTTCCTGATGTTTGGCCCAAGCCCACTATAAAATTATTCTCATATAGCAGGTCATTTAAGAAAACAGCAGGCAGAGACTAAAAATCAGTGGATAATTGCTTTCAGCTTAGTGACTCGCCACCCAGGAAGTGCTCTTTGTTGTTTATATTTTAATTTTTGATTTATCAAGCTGGCCTAAGTGCTTAGAGGTGAGCGTAAGAAATCTGGTTGTATGTACTGTGTGTTGTTTGAAGCCATCTGTTTGTATGGGATAAAAGATAACTCTTTGCGTGTCACTTTCATCACTGTTGATGGGCAGGATAGCAGTTATTTTCCCCAGTCATCTCCTCTCATTGCATTTTCCATCAGTTCCCCCATTCAGCGGATGATCCAATTAATGTCAGGGACAGAGAGTTTGACAGCTTGCCAACACAGGTGTGCAGCAACTGCTCTTCTTTCATTTTTATTTTTCTTTCTATCCGAACAAAGATGGAGACTGCATTTTCAATCATAGAGCAAAGAATCTGCCAGAATATTTGTGATTTCTTTTTTGGAAAAATAGAGCTTGGGAAGCCTAACAAAGGAAAGCAATTTATTTTGTAAGGCAAATATTGATTCACTGCTTTATTATCATACCTAAGATTATAATTACATGCTAGTTAATTTAATGATAAATGTGTAGTGAGTACACATTCTTTTTGGCAAATGTATATTGTACCAAGTTTCAAAGATAATTAACACTGACTTCAAAGGGCTCATTGGTCAGCCATAAATACAGAATACCATAAATAGCACATAAACAAACATAAGTGGAAACATAAAAATCACAACATTGGTACTATAGCAAAATGTGTACCATGTGCTATGAAGGCAAGGTGGGGGAAGCCATCTATTTTATGCAGGGTCATAAGAAGGCTGCTCAGTCGAGGTGACCCTCAGCTTGCCTGTGGAGGAGAAGTGAATCAAGCAAGGGAGATAGAATCAAGGAATCAATGCATAGAAACAAGGAATCAAGCAAGGGAGATAGAAAAAACAACAACAACAACAGATTGGGCAGCATTCAGAGACACAAAAGCACACACCAATCCTAGGCAGGGCTCACTAATTGAATTTAAGGCTCAGAAGGAGTGGAAGATATGACTATGAACTAGGTATGATCTATAGTGTCTAGCTGTGATTGTTCCTCACCACATCAATGAATTTGGATTTTATTTTGAAGGCAATGGAGTATGGCCAGTGGTTTTGAAACACTGTATGTGGAGCATTCTGGTTTAACAGGAAAGTGAATGCAAACCAAATGAGATGCAGTCATAGATGTTTGGGCACCTAGAGCTCAATACTGTGAGATATTAAAGAAGACAAGCAGTTATTTTACAAACATACATATTAAGGACCTCCTATGTGGTAGATGGTAGGAACAATGAATTAACAAGGTCACCTCCCTTAGGTAGCTTACAGTCCAGTAGAGAAAGCTAGACATGTACACATGAGGATAAATTACCCATTGGAGTTCCAAGAAAATGCTGAAAACAGAGCCACTTACTGCTATGGATCATCTGGGAAATGTAATAGAGAAGATAAAATCTGAATGTTCCAGATCAAGTAGGAGTTTTCAAAGTAAAGGTATGGAGTTGGGACATGGGGAATAAGAAGTTATTGTCCATCCAAAATGGACAAAATGAAAAAAATTAAGCCCAGGTGTTCTTTTTGAAAAATAAGAGTGAACCACGACACTCTTAGCCAAGATAGGGAAGCACAGATTTGGAATGAGGAAAGAAGTGTGCTATGTTCTGTTTGGAACATATGAAAGTTGGAATGACAGAAGCCATTCAAACAGCACTATCTATCAGGTAGCTGGAAAGGAGGGTCTGGAGCTCAGGAGAAAGATGCATGTGAAGATGTTGATTTGGGGGTCAGCATCCTGTCAGTGGTAAAGTCCTGGGAAAATATGAGATCAAATAAGGTAAGTAAGTAGGCTAAAAACAGAAGAGAATACCAGGAAAAAGCAGAAGCCCCAGAGGGAAACCAGGAAGAAATCGGTGAACAGGAGGAAAAGCATGAGAGAGGCAGGCCGCAAGGCCAAAGGAGGGGAGTTTGAGACTAGGTGAAGAATGATTTGCGATGGGTCACAGGCCACACTAGAAAAATTAATTCCATGAGATTGGCAGTGGAGTACATCAGATTCTAATTGTAATTTTAATTAAGAAAATAATTTTTAAGAAAGTGGAAACACAATATACAGTAATGTTTCAAAAAGTTTGTTAGTGAAGGAAAAATAAATAAGGGTAATTATTTAAGGCAGTACTTTTAAAGAAGAAATTTTAGATGGGACCATTGGAATATAATTTTACGAATGACAGAAGTAAGTAAAAGGCAAGGACTGAACAGTCAGCAGAAAAAAAAGTAATGGAAGAGTAGGGATGCTAGAGGTCACACTGGACATTGAACCATCACAGAAAGCATCGGCCTCCATCTCTTTGCTGTGACAATTTGGAAAGGACACTCCTGCATGAGTCAAACTCTGAAGAACAAACAGGAACCTGCAGAAGTTAACAGCTAACAGCTCAATTTTCCCTGTAACATGTGAAAGAAGGTCATCTTATAAAAATGAAAAGGCTAGACTAAAAGAGTGAGTTGAAGGAGAATACCAATAGTTTGAAACAGTCCCTGAGATGTATGATCAGAAGCAGATTACAGGCAGGAGAAAAGTAAAGAAATCAAGTCAGGCAACAAACCAATCACCCAAACAGACAGCATTAGTGAGTGAGACATTTACTTAGGTGTTGATAAGGAGCACAATCTCTGACATCATACAGCTAAGCTTCATCCTCTAATCTGGTCCTAAGTTATTAGATGTGTGACTCTTGACAAGTAAAATAACATAGCCTCTCTAAGTTTCCTTATAAGAAAATTGAGCATAATGATATGAGATGACATGGTTTGGCTGCATCCCCACCAAAATCTCATCTTGAATTGTAACTCCCACAATTCCCACGTGTTGTGGGAGGTAATTGAATCATAGGGGTGGGTCTTCCCCATGCTGTTCTCATGATAATGAATAAGTCACACAAGATCTGATGGTTTTATAAGGGGGAGTTCCACTACCCAAGCTCTCTTGACTGCTACCATCCACGTAAGATGTGACTTTGCTCCTTTTTGCCTTCCACCATGATTGTGAGGCCTCCCCAGCCGTGTGTAACTGTGAGTTAATTAAACCTCTTTCCTTTATAAATTACCCAGTCTTAGGTATGTTTTTATCAGCAGCATAAAAATGGACTAATACATGAGATAATATTTGTAATTCTCTAGAATAGGTCAATCTTTTAGAATTATCATCTCTTCATTTTAGGACTTATGAGATAGATGGAGACCTTGAAGAATAGTCAGAAGACAACAGCGAGAAAGAGGAGTTAATGACTGACCACATAAGAAGAGTTAGGGACTACCTTAGTGGAAGTGTTCCAACAGACATATATGCAATGACTTTTTCTCCTATGCTGTAGAAAGGATGCTACGTATAAGCAACTATTTTTCATCATCAGTTAAAAAGGAGTGATAAAACTTAATGGCAGTAATAAATATTAGTGTTAGATATAAAGAAAAGAACTTCCTAGAGCAAAAGTATATCTCACAAAATCTATAAAATGAACAAGGTTTTATGCATTGGAAATGGAGAATTGGCAAAGGGGAAAAAGGGCTATAACTTTTATACATGTCCTTGAAGAGTTAACTGAATCATGAAGAGAGAAACAGAGGGATAGCTTGAGGAAGAATGACTCACTGAAGAGGAATTGCTTCGTTCTAATCAACTTTTCTGGAGCTTGATATACATTTGAACGAGTACATTTATATTTGCTTCAGAAGGTAAAAGTTGTAGGTATGCTACTGGCCTGAAAAGGGCTAATGTGGATTCCTTCACTACATTCTATAAAATATTTCTATCCAGGAAATCACTCATTGTGATGGTTAATATTGAGTGTCAACTTGATTGGATTGAAGGATGCAAAGTATCATTTCTGGGTGCATCTGTGAGGGTGTTGCCAAGGGAGATTAACATTTGAGTAAGTGGACTGGGAGAGGCAGACCCACCCTCATTCTGGGTGGGCACCATCCAAATCAGGTGCCAGCATAGAAGCAGGCATGAAAAGAGCAGACTGGACTGAGTCTTCCGGCCTCCATCTCTCCCGTGATGGATATGGATGTTTCCTGCCCTTGAACGTCAGACTCCAAATTCTTCAGCATTTGGACTCTTGGACTTACACCAGTGGTTTACCAGGGGCTCTCAGACCTTCAACCACAGACTAAGAGCTGTGCTGTAAGCTTCCCTACTTTTGAGATTTTGAGACTCAGACTGGCTTCCTTGCTCCTCAGACTGCAGGACCTCATCTATTGATTATGTGAGTCAATACTCCTTAATAAACTCCCCTTTAGATATACATCTACCTCTTTAGTTCAGTCCCTCTACAGAACCCGGACTAATACACTCATCAAATGAATATTCCCCACTTCCTTATCAAAGCCGACATTTGTCATAACCTCCATCATTTAAGGATGTTAAATAACTCAATAACAAAGAGCTAGTATTACCATCTTCTACAGATACTGTGAAATTGATCCAGTTCACATAAATATATTTCTTCAGTTTTTCTGGAATAATATCTCATGTTCTAAATGATATAATAAATGCATCATTAGTGATGTGAGAAGGTGAAAGTAAATGTCCACAAGCTTGAAGGCTCACATTGCAAACACTTACACCTTGAATCCCCTCTGTCCCACATTCAATATATTGACTAACTCTGTTGTCCCCATCTATTAAGCATGTCTAGAATGCTGCTATTTGCATCCATGGCTGGTCTAAGTCACCATCCTATTTGGTTGAGACCACCGCTTTCTAATGGTAGCTCTAACTGGTAGCTCTGCTTCTCTTCTTGTCCCTCTTCAAGTCTCAAGAAGACTGCCAGAGCAATCCTTTAGAAGCAGTAAATGTGTTACATCTTTGGTCATAACACTCCTATGGTTTCCCTCAACTCTTGGGATTAAATCCAAGTTTCTTAGCCTGGCCGACAAATTTCCTGTAGGAGACAGTTGTTTGGTAGAACACATGGCTTCCTCCTTCTTGCCTCTGTAGCACATGATAGTCATTTTGCTATAGTGCTTGTGTTGTGATATTCATTAAGTGTTTCTATTTATGTTTACTCTTGTATTATTTATGGAATTCAGCTTTCCTCAATGGTCAAAAGCTTCTTGTAGTCAGGAGATAGGCCTTATTCATCTTTGATCCTTGGTACAACACGTGTTTGCTGAAAAATAGTATGAATTTAGTAAATAGCACAGAGTCGTGGCCTCCCTCCCTGTATTCAGGTCTTTGCTCTGCGTTCTCTGTTTCAAAAGCCTTCCCTAGCCATGCATCCAAAGTGGCACCACTGTCATTTTCTATCTCCTAGTCTGCTTATTTTTTCTTTTAAACATTTACCACTGTCAACACTACAGCACGCATTTTAAAGTGTTGATTGTCTGTTCTCCTTCACTAGAATTCAAAATCCAGACATAAAGGAACTTGGGTTCTTTTTCAGTTGTTTGTCCTAACATAATCCAGATCTTAAAATAGTTCCTAGCGAAGGGTTGGTGCTCAGAATATAGTTGTTGAATGAATAAGATATCTCCTCCCTTCAGAAGCTTTTTCACATTACTACCCTGGCTTTAAAATATTTAACAATGTATTGCAAGGACACTCACTACTCAGGTCAGACAAATGACCCATCAGAAAGGATTTTGTTCTGTTTGTCATATTAGACAAAAGGAATACTCCTCTAGCTGGTGCTGGAAGCAGTGCTTCCCTACTCTCAGGCTCATAATACCTCCTTTACATCACTGTATCATATGATTGTGGCTAAAAATGTGCATGCCAGTCACTCAACTTGATTGTAAATTCCTGGAAGACAAGAAACACCTTCTTCATATCACTTCTGCCATTTTGAGCATTTAAATATTGCTCAAAACAATTTCTCCATAAATATTTACTGAAGGCATGGATGGGTTAATTAATGAATAAAGCACTACCAAATACCATGAAGCTGCATGATATTTTGTGTGTACTTACCACAATATGTTTGTAAATGCATAATGTAAAATCAGTACTTCAATAAATCTGAGGTTTGATTATATGATGATTCATTTGAAGTGGTTTCACCATCATTCACCTTGGGTAGGTAAATATCAAAATGCTTTCATTGTTCTTGAGAGTATGCTTGGAGAGATGAGCTATTTAATGTCTGATTGTGCAAGAAAAAAAAAATGTTACCAATTTTCTCCAAGTACCTGTGATTTGCCAAACAGAATGTAAGAAACAATATCATTACATAAGAAATTAAATTATCTTCCTGATGTATATTAATACTGTCTATTTTACCCTTTTCTATCAAGTGTTTGATGTTGAGTTCAATTTTGTCAACAAATGATATCTATTACCCTGAGAAGGAGGTAAAAATATACTAACCAATTCAAAGCCATCCTTCTAGAGAAAGATGGGGGGTTTTATTGGATGAGTATGTACTAAGAAATTTCATATGGAGAAATGTATTGACAGATTGGAATTGGAACTTGTTTATGGTGACTCTTGTAAGAGGAGGAATCAATAGCTAGCTCCAATGTCCCCTGAGTGTGAAAACCTGAATGAAAAAATAGCAACAGAAAATCATCTCAAAATTTCTTTAATATCCTATCTCAGTGACCGGATGTTGCCATTAATGGTTTCCATCCTATGAAGGAGTAAACACAATAATTGCATCTCATATGAATAGCTACCCAACATCAGAACGACAGAGTCACTAAATGCATTTTGCATCGACTTGCCAGAAGATCCTCAATGACTGTAAGGATCATGAATTCTAACTCGGTTAAAATCCAAGGTAATAAACGAAAGCTCTGTGGGTGGTCACGTGCCTGCTGCAGGGTATATTTGAGAGTCTAGAGAAGAATCAGAATTAGGGATTTTTGAGATACAGTTGAAAATATCGACTCAAAGCAATGTAATAAAATCCTTACACCTTGGTATAATGAAGCCAGTGGTATTGAAACGGTTTGGTAGTTGTTGAATCTATCAAAGGGAAGAGCCTGAATGAAATTTTTTCTCTTCAATACTACTGAATATGTATTGTCAGTCTCTTCCAATGAAAGTTAAGAGTTAATAATTTCTGCCTGGAAAACTCTTACTCATTTTGAAAATGAATTGGCCTTCTAGAGGACACCCAAAGCTAGGTTCTCTCTTTGGAAGAAAACTACAAATATGGTGACACGCTTCCTGATTCTGATGTCATTTAGTTCAGACAAATTTCTTGTTGTAATTAGTAACACCTGACACTTCTGGAACACCTTACACTATAGAACATAATCATATACATTATTATGATGGATTCCAGCTATCATCTCAGTTGTTTTATAATCCATTTAACATATTAAAAAAAAAAAGGGAGCATTGGTGCTCCCTATGTAAGATTGGAGAGTTGGTAAGTTTGAGATCAACGTCTCATCAGAAACATCAGGGTCTAAAGAATCTATGAGATTTTCTGACATCCTTGGTGAAATGTATTTGTTATGCATGTGTATCAAGTAGCTCCAACCTGAAGCAACACGAAAAAGAAGCTGAGATTGCCTTTCAAAGCCTTCTGCTAGTCCCTCTGCTTTAGTAGGTTACTAATTCAGCCAAAACATGGGTGTTGAGAGCCAACCAATGGCCAGATTCTGCGTTAGAACACCTTGCCATTTTCTTTTAGACTGTTCTCAACCAACAGGATTTTCAAATACCCATCCAGACCTCTCTCTAGGCCAGCTTTGTGCTAGGCAGTGTGGAAAAAGTAAAAGCATAACAGCTGCCAAAACAGGCTTATGATCACTCCCTGGATTTATCATTTATTAGCTCCACAGTCATGGACAACTTATTTAACATCTCTGAGTCACTAATTTCTGATGTGTAAATGGAGATTAAAATGCCTGTATTATAAGGTTTTTTTGTGAAGATGAGAAAAGCATACAGCAAAACATGAAACCACAGCCTGCCCCTTTCTTCCTATACTCTACCACAGAGATATGCAAGCAGACTAATCCCCAAACACAGAAAGCTGAGGAGAATCAGAAGGATGTCCTGCCTTTATTTTAGAAGGGTATCTTGAAGGTGCCAAAGCCTTGACTCAAAGGAATAAACTTTTAAACAGTCCTCTTGGTAGAAATGGGGCCCAGATTACACCATGCATCCCTATAAAAAATACATATTATGCACCTACTGATGTCAGGCATTGGGCTAAAGAAGAGTAAGTTACAGTCCCTGACTTTGGAGAGCTCATTGCAGCAATTTAGCACTCATCCATTATGGAAGATGGTGAATAACTCTTCCCCAGCCTCACCACCTGGTCTTCCCTCCTAAATCACCTTTCTAAAGTGCTCTCTGATGACTGAGCATCTTCCTTTAAGGATCATGTGGGGATTCACTCTCCTCAAATATGATATAACAGGAGCTATGAGCGATAATCTCATCATTTCTCCCTGTGCCCTAGAGCATGTTGCAATTTAATTATACTCATTAATTACCTCTGTGTATGTTCTTTCATGTAGTGCTGTCATCTCAGCTCTCTTACAACCTCTATTTTCCCTACCTGGTATAGTACTAGCCCCGCTGCAAGCATGCAGTTCTTGTATTAAATTAAGTTGAATCAGGCTACATGAAAACATGCGATATTTTGCTTTGAGTTGAGATGTTTCTGGTAGTAACAGCTATTAAATATTGAGACTAATATTCAAATCAGGTCACACAATCCAGTCTCTTCGAGAAGAATTCATCTTCTAAGATGACCAGGCATGGAGTTACACAATGACATTGAAAAAATGTAGATAGGTGTGCAATACTCTTTTCATTTGTGTTCAGATTTGTTATCCATAGATTCTTTATTTGTTACTTCCTTAGCAGGAGTAAAACTTTTATCCTGGAATACTCATCCCTTAGCAATAGAGTTGCTTTTTAAAGGTAAATTTTCCAGTAAGTTGTGAAACATATTAAATGAAGCTATTGTTTTAATAATGTACTCAATAGAGTAATTGCTTATCCATAACTGTGAAAGGAGCAATTTTTCTAACAGTGTCTTCCTGTACTGAGTCATCCTTCAAAAGACACCACAATCAAGATTTAGAACCATCTTGTCCATTTTGAAGTTGTTGTATTTGTTCTCATAAACAGCCTTCTGAAAAGCTGCTCTGCTGTAAATGGAGTTTGAAGAAAACGTTTAGACAGCTCGCTCCTACCCAGTGCATCTCCCTGCTTAATTAAGAGAACAAAATAAGTACTGGAAAATAAATTACAAACTACTTTTTAAAAACTTTTCAGGAAAATACAATAACATTGCATTTTGGCAGCTCTAATTGCATACTTGGCAGCCCAGGTGTCTCATATTTTCACAGCCTCTTGCTAATGAGAACGTTGAGTCTTTCTTGACCCTTAACAACATTTTCTAGGCCTATGCTTCATTTTTTATAATCTAATAAATTAAAGAGAAGGTCTGCCTTAAATGAGGTCACACAAAGTCAAGAGGAAATGGTGATTGTTGATGTCTGACCCTTCTGGTCTGTTTATGTATGTGCCTGTAAATAAACAGTGGATATGTTAGAAGCAACCCTCAAATATTCCAAGATGATATTTTCTTCCAATAAAATAAAAGTGGATCTATGAAAATCATTTTTATTTCATTATTCCCAAGTATTTCAAGGTATTTTTAAGACTTTCTTCTTGAAAATGAGGTTGCCTTTGGTTAAATACTAGCTATGCTTATCATTCACTATAGAAAGATATCCCAGCAAATGACCTAATGTGCAGTTGAATGAGAAGCTACTACTAAGTGTTATAAATCAAGGGGGGAAAACTACCTTTTTTTCTGCAGTTGATTGTACTAGTTAATTTAGTATATCTGAAGTGCTAAAATCAGTTTGCCTGCTCTAATTTGCATTTTCCCAAAGATGCTCAATAACTCACTTGGAACCTGGGTTCACTATATCAGACCATTGGAGTCTCATAGAAGAACAGTGATGGATGAATGAAAGTACTATATGAATCTGCCTTACATTTAACTTCACACTTTCCTCTATTCATTTTTCACTGTTATGTACTTCTGCTATTTACCACACACAACTAGAAAAAGGTGAAGTTAGAGGGGCGGAGCAAGATGGCCGAATAGGAACAGCTCCAGTCTCCATCTCCCAGCGCGAGCGACACAGAAGACCGGTGATTTCTGCATTTTCAACTGAG
>NC_045448.1:97333337-97369082 GCF_002776525.5 Piliocolobus tephrosceles
CTGGAAACCATCATTCTTAGCAAACTATCACAAGAAGAGAAAACCAAACACCGCATGTTCTCACTCATAGGTGGGAACTGAACAATGAGCTCACTTGGACTCGGGAAGGGGAACATCACACAATGGGGCCTATCATGGGGAGGGGGGTAGGGGGGAGGGATTGCATTGGGGAGTTATACCTGATATAAATGATGAATTGATGGGTGCTGACGAGTTGATGGGTGCAGCACACCAACATGGCACATGTATACATATGTAACAAACCTGCACATTATGCACATGTACCCTAGAACTTAAAGTATAATAATAAAAAAGATTAAAAGTTCCAGAAATAAATAATTTATACATTTTAAATCACACACCACTCTATTTGTTCTATTTTATTATTGTTAATCTCTTACTGTGTCTAATTTATAAGTTAAGTTCTATCATAGGTTTGTATGTAGAGGAAAGTAACTTGTATACATAGAGTTCAGTACTCTCCATGGTTTTTGGCATCCATTGGAGGTCTTGGATTGTAGCCTAAATGAATAACAGTGGACTATTGTATGTGTGTAATTAAAGACGTTATTTGAAAACGGAAAAAAAAAAAAAAAAAAAAAAGAAAAAGGTGAAGTTAGAAACCAACAGGAATTGAAGGCACATACTCAAGGACTGAACATATTTTAAATGAACAGGATGAATTTGTCTTTTCTATTCTGAATCACATTCATAAGTCAATTTGTAAAAACCAAAAGATATCTGTTGATTTCAGTTCCAGATGAGAAATAATTAAAAAACTAGCAAGAAAACAATTTTAAATCTGGGTTAGTGGTAAGGTGAAAGAGGTTGAAACAAAAATTCTTTCCCGATAGAAATGTGGATTAAGGTTTAGTCTGGAAAAACATTCAAATGTGGTCTTAAGGTGATCAAAAATACTACAGGTTGGCTGGTAAAACACAGGATGATCAGTTAAAGTGATACATTTAGATAATTGTTTAATAGCAACATATTCCAAATATGCATGGGACATACGTCTACTTCATTTTTATTTGATGTTTATTTGACAATCACATTTAACTGGGCATTCCAGTATTTTTATTTGTTAACTGTGGCAACTCTAATTAAGATATTGAAATTTGGGCAGAAAAAGAAAACAATTGGAAGCTGAATTCCAGGACTAAATGGTTTGCTGTGATCACTCATTATTTGTTGAATGAACTAATACATTTCAAATATGCAGGAGAAGCTCTCAATTTGAGAGGAACAATCAGTAGCATTTAAAGTATTCAGGACTCAGGCTGGAGAAAAACCTTTTTTTTCCTAGCAGGACAACTTCTTAGTCTCTTGAAAGGGTTCCTCAAACAGCCTTGACTCCAGGGATTTCTAAAATAGGGACCATGCTCCTCTCCACTGGGGATGGTTCAAGAGTCACCTTGTCGAAAAGCAACGGATGATAAGCATTATAATACTTAGGAAATACATAACAGAAATAGGGCTGGAAGAGGTGAGGGGCGAAATTCAAATGCCTTATGCTGAGTAGAAAAAAATGAAGACAGATTCTGCTAAAATAAATGAAGTTCAATGAAGTAGATAAGATGATCAATTACTGAAAGCAGCTTCAGTTTTAGATGCCTTTAGCCCCCACTGTCTCACTGAGGCTTAGGGACTGAGCTGGTCAGAACAGAGGGGAAGCAGGGCACCTGGGTTACAGACCTGGAGGTCAGGCAGCACAATAGAAAGGCTACAGGTCACAGGAAAAGCCAGCGAGGCATGACGCAGGCTTACCGGCTCTGCAGAAGTCAGAGTTGTGCGGTCCCTGGAGCACCTCTTTTTTTAAATGCCAAATTAAAGAAGCTGTGTTATTCTGCTTTATTTTGAAGTTTAATGCCAGCTGGTTTGATCATAATTAAACGACAGTGGAGGATGTAACAAAAGGAGATGTTCAGACACTGAGCTTGTCTCCCTTCCTCCTGTCTCTCTTCCTTCTGCTAGACCTCAGGAGGCATCGCTGATTTTTACACAGGTGTCTGGTGTTCTGCCATCCATGTAAAGCGCCAACCAAGGCAAATTATTTCTCTTTGTTTCTATTTCTACTCTTGAGGTTAGAGGTTTTCATCATTATGGATTCTTGCAAGGAAACTATACCAAACAAAATGCACAAGATACTGAAATCATATTATTAAGAGAATTCTTTATCATTAAAAATTAAAAATATCAAGGACTAAAATCAAACATTAAGAAATAACACTTGGTGGAGAGATGAATCGTTTTCGTGTTAGTTGAAAGGTTCTGGAGACAGTGAGATGTTTTATTCTGTCCTCTGTGCATTGCTGCTGCCCACATAATGTTAGTGGGAGTAAGTCACTGTCACAATTACTAGTCACCCACCTCTGGATGGTACTGTACTGTGAAAAAGAATCCACTTAGCCGAGATTGCACAGCAATACATAAACTGGAATTTATAGGGGAGGTCTTTTGGAATCAGGATTAGTAATAGCCCTAATGATTATAATAGTGGTAATGATAGCTAGCATTTACTGAATGCTGTTTATTGAAGTCTATCATTTCATACTTTTGAAATGGGAAAGGTTCCCTTGTCCCCCTGACAGGGCATGGGACAGGGAGAGTGGCTCACTTCCTCAGTGCCCCGCTGCTCAAACCTCCAGGGGAGCACACAGACAGGCAGACTGTGGGGCTCCAACCACACAGTGGTGTCTAAGGGTGGATGTTTACAGCTCCTGAAGCCCCAGAGGGCGTGTGTTACAGGGTACTCTTTTAGTTTAGCTGTGTATAGGCAGCTTGTGTTAATCAGCTCAATTAGACCCTCTACCTTGTCATAAGGACACCGGGCTTTCTGTATCTTGGGTGTTTGCCTTCAGGTACTAGAAGAATCAGATCACAAGTGGCCTTGGAGAATGAGTGCAAGGTTCTATTGAGTGGAAGTAGCTCTCAGCAGATGGGGCAACCAGAAGGGAGATGGGTTTCCTCTGGAGTCAGGCTGCTCGGTGACCTGGGCTCTCCTCCAACTGCCCCAGCCAAATTCCGTATCGTTTTGCTGGTCAACAGCCTGCCAGAGTCTGTCTGTGTGCTCTTCTACTGGCATGTTCCCCTCAACGTCCTCTTGATGTCCAGCCGCTTGTGTGTCTGCCTGTTAGGGTCTCAGGTTTTTATAGGCCAGGATAGGGGCATGGCAGGCCAAGGGGGTCTTGGAAAATGCAACATTTGGGTGTGAAAGCAGGAGTGCCTGTCCTCACTTAGGTCCGTGGGCACTGGCCCGAGGGTGGAGCCCTAGCCAGGAACCCACCTTTCTCTACCCAGCACTTCCCTATCCCCCTCCCATATCACTTTTATCAAATATTTATTTAAGTACATATTATTATTCCCGTTGACTTATGAGAAAACTGAGGCTTAGAGCTACACCTGGGTTTACACCTTGGCCATCTGACTTTAGAGTGAATGACTGGACCATTTCCCCTCATGCCAGAAGGTGAAAGGAATACTGAAGGACGCTTTAAACCCTATGGCACTGTTTATACTGGTTTCATTAGTAAATATTTTCTAAGATTTGTAAAGTCAATAACTAGTTTATGAAAGAAAAGAAATGACATTTGACTCATAACCATGATACATGCAAGAATCGACTGGTTTAAAAACTTACTTTGTAGTTACTGAGGCTGTGTTTTGCTTTAAAAACAACAACAAACAGAAAAGCCTGTCATAACAAGCAGTGACCTGCAGTTAGCCTGCACCACGAAGGCAATGGAGCAGAATTAAAAAGCTCTGACCAACAGACAGCTAGCAGCAGTATGAAAGCACAGAGAGCCGCACATATTGTGAATTTATAATGAGTAAAATAGAATCCTATTGTGGGACCCTATTTAATGAGTCTTCCCAGTACCTGGCAGGCCGGCAGCTGTTGCAGAACTGGTCTGCTTATTTTCTCATTTGTGGGCATATAGAAGCTCACTGGCCCACTGGCAGCACAGCGTGAGTCCCTCAGGTATGGGGATGCCGGCCACCGGAACTTGTTTGGCAGAGATGCAATCACAAATGTTACCCTTCCGTATGCAGTTACCTTAAAGAAAAAAAAAAAAAAAAACACTTGGCCAGGCACGGTGGCTCATGCCTGTAATCCCAGCACTTTGGGAGGCTGAGACAGGCTGATCACGAGGTCAGGAGATCGAGAACATCCTGGCTAACATAGTGAAACCCCGTCTCTACTAAAAATACAAAAAATTAGCCGGGCATGGTGGTGGGCGCCTGTAGTTCCAGCTACTCGGGAGGTTCAGGCAGGAGAATGGCGTGAACCTGGGAGGCGGAGCTTGCAGTGAGCCAAGATCGTGCCACTGCACTCCAGCCTGGGGGACAGAGCAACACTCTGTCTCAAAAAACAAGCAAACAAACAAACATAAAAACAAACAAACAAACAAAAAAACACTTACATTGGAACCTTCTTATCCCTTCCAAATTGGGGTGAATTCCCAAACTAAACTCCATTGCTTGTTAAAGGTTGAAGGCAAATCCTCAGTTTCCAAATAGCTGTAACCCCAGGGACATTACACAGCACTTACAGGGAGAATTTCCTGACTATCATATCCCTCAAGGCTTTAGTCAGTTTTCTCTTTTCTGCCACTCTTCCTGAAACAAACACTGTCTGGGGAGGAGCCCAGCCTGTCTCTGGTGCTCCCACGAACGTTCTCATTTCCTGCCAACACCTCACAGTGCTGGGTTTGACTGAGATGTTCCTCATTTTAGATCCAGCCTGTAGCACTATAATCTATAACCTAAATCCCTCTTCTAACGAGCCGAGCCATGTGAAATTGCCAATATTCGACTGTTTTCGATCTACAAAGCTGGTCTTTCTAATGGTTCAACTCAGTACAGATTAGATTAGGTTCCATTTTCCGTCTTTTACGTTTGCTGACCTTGAGTCTAGGTTGCTGTTGTCACACAAGTCAGTGAAGATGTCTTTGTCACCTTCCAAACCAATCTCTGAAATCCCCCAAAGTCTTTCCACAGAATCTTCACGGGCAGACGGCCTCCCACACGCTTTCCATGTTCCACTTTTAGACAATATATTTATTTTTAGTTATTCAGGCCATTTTAACATTTGAGGATACTGTGCCTGTGGCAAACTGTGGGCTTTGTGAACTGTGTGCAGGGCGCAGAGGCCAAGGTGAGGCTGTGTGTTATGCTGGCACACCTTTAAATTTAAAATAGAAAGGCACCCCTTTTCTGTCAAGTGTGTGTGCAGCGTTATTCACAGCCCAGCACCTCGTCCTCGCTCCGCATCTGCTAAACGTGCGCCCGGGAGCTTGCGTCCTGTTTTCTCTCAGCAACGTGGGACACCTGTAGGATTTTAAACACAGGGTCAGGGGCTGGGAGTCAATATCTCGGGATCACCTCCTCCATTTCCGGGAGAGAAAGCAGGAAGAGCCTGTTCCAGAAAGCCCCACACATTTTATCTACAGTTCCTTTCCTTTACATCACTCCTGAAGCATAACCAATGACATTCTACCCCACTTTCTCCTCCCCACAAGCCTCCTCTCAGCAAGGCTTTTGCTGCGGTTAGTTGATTTTGGAGAGAGGCAAGTCTCTGTATCAGAGGACTCGCCAAAGCTGCCTGCATGAGGAGCACCTACAGGACTGTCTCAGGTCTTTCGTTCAGAGCGAAGAAGAACCCAGCTAGCCACAGTAAACCGATGCAGATATTCTAAAGGAGTGTAGTCATTCAGGCTAATGTTTCAGAGTTAAGTGGGTAGAAGAGATTTTAAAACCTATTAACAGGAGCTTGACCTTGAGTATGTTCTGCAATAGAAAACACAACCAAATTAAGACCCAATACCTTAAGGACTCCTTCAGTAACCCCTCTTAGGAGGATTCAGTGTTTTATTGTTAATGACAGAAAACTTCTAGAAATCAAACGACCTTGACGTGAAGCTAGAAGCATTCCAAAGTGAATATGTGTATTTTTTACACTTCACAAAGCTTTTATCTGAGGAACATATCTTAAAATCTTAGAAAAGAGAATGTCCTTAGATTTTCTTATTAATTATGCCTACAGTCTTAAAAGATTAACAACAGATGTTTTGAAGTGGCATTTAAAAACATTTTAATGCTGCCTCTTTAGCAAACTGTTTTCTTCAAGTTTGTCTTTATGAAAAGCACGAAAAGAATGATATAACCATGGAAACTGCTGGCCTTACTAAAAGCTGACCATTATCTTTTTGTTTGTTAAAGCATGTACTTATGGTTAAAATTTAAAAAGCAAGATAATGCTTATAGCATGTCACTCTCCAATTTACTTACAATAATAAATCTTGATCTGATCAGTACTCCCATTTCTACACGTGTGCCCTGGACACTGCTTGTCCAAGCACTGTAAGGCATGGACTTTGGCTATTGCCCAGGAAGCCTGTCCCTCTGCCCACCCTCACACCATATAGTGCAAGAAGGCACTATAGATGCTGGGGCAAAATAAGGAATAGATTTGGTCTTTGTCCAGGGTTCCTGGTACAGATCTCCTACATCCCTTGGAATTTTCTGAGCGACAGGAAAGTCTAATTATTCCTAAGGTTCCCCTTTGGATCACACTTGAGGTGTGATGTTAATTTATACTATCAGTATGACTTAGAGTTGGGTCCCTATATTGCCTCAGGATAAGGCTGGTCACCAGAATAAGTCAGAAGTTTCAGCCCCACTCATTTACCTCCAAGAAGGAGCAGAGGGCTGGAGATTAAACTATCAAAATTACTGAACAATAAGATTTGAAGAGCTTTCAAATAGGTGAACACAGTTGCATGCCAGGAGAGTGGTCCACCCCAACTCCACAAGGACTCTTGTGCCCACGTCTTTTCTGGACCTTGCCCTTTATACCTCTTTATCTGTATCTTTTTTCATGAATCAGTAAAATATCTTTCTGAGTTTTGTGAGATACTCTGGCAAATGATCAAACCTGAGCAAGGGATTATGGGAACCCTGATATATAGCCAGTCATTCAGAAGTGTGAGTGGCCGGGCACTTGTGACTGGCATGTGAAGCAGGGTCAGACATCTGGGAATGGAGCCCTTCAATCCACGGAGTGTGATGTGTATTCTGGGTAGTGTCCAGATTGAACACATTGTTGGATATTCAGTTGGTGCCTGGAGGGATGGAGACTTGCTTGTTGGTGTCAGAACGCCAAAGAAGCAATGCCACTTTGGCATGAAATCAAGTAGACCTAGAAACTTTGGGGCAAAGATACCTTGTGAGTAGGGACACCAAGCAATCCTGACGGATATAGATTCTTTCGGCAGAATGGACTCCCCAGCGGTGAGCCATGTGGACACTCACAGCACCATCTGGGAAAAGGGCCCTCCTTGCTGCAAGAGAAAGCCCATGGCCCATAATTTGGGATCTGCAATGCAACTAACTGTCATGTTCTTTCTTAACTTAGATCTTCTCCTTGTCCTGTAGTATCTAATATATTTTTAAGTGTTTCTTTTTTTTTTTTTTTGAGACGGAGTCACACTCTGTTGCCCAGGCTGGAGTGCAGCGGCCGGATCTCAGCTCACTGCAAGCTCCGCCTCCCAGGTTTACGCCATTCTCCTGCCTCAGCCTCCCGAGTAGCTGGGACTACAGGCACCCGCCACCTCGCCCGGCTAGTTTTTGTTTTTGTATTTTTTAGTAGAGACGGGGTTTCACCATGTTAGTCAAGATGGTCTCGATCTCCTGACCTCGTGATCCAGCCATCTCAGCCTCCCAAAGTGCCGGGATTACAGGCTTGAGCCACCGCACCTGGCCTTTAAGTGTTTCTATCAGGAATTTTAAACAATTTTTCTTTACTCTGCCAAAGGTTTCGCAGCGGCCTTTTAGACTCAAATAGTACTTTCAGCTGTATGTGCTGAAAAGTGGTTGACTTTTTATTTATGTATGCCTACATATTATTTTATGTATATATTTATTTGTATTTTTTTAATTACATACTTTTAAAATTCTATTTATGAAAAATGTATTTTATTCTATTGTATTTCACGTTTTTAGAGTATCTGCCCTTGGCCTGGGTATTTGATTCAGTGAAACAACTCCCCCAACCCCTGCCCACACCAGCTGACCACTAATGGGTGGTTCATCCACTTTACAGATTCTTGTGGGGAAAGAACTGCCAGATCTTTTAAACACAATTAAGCAGAATAGTTGAAAAATCTTTTTAACACTATTCACTAGTGTTACTTTTTGCTTACTTTAATTTACCACTATTTGGCCTGTGACCCAGCAGGAGATCTTTTAAGTCAAAACACTTAGTTAGCTTTCTCTAGGGAAGGTTCTAACCTGAAAATCGCCAAATATAGCCTGGAAAAGGGCAGCTCAGCTAAGCACCAATTTGTAAAGTAGTGTTGCTTATCTTCAGCACAGAGAAGCCTGCATGATCCAGGCAGGGGGAGCCTGAGACAAAACACAGCACATTAGGGAAACAGAGCAAGGTGAAGTGCACAAAGAAGGGGCATATAGGACACTAGCCCAGGAGGATCTAGCATGGGGAATGGCCCTGTGGGGGCAGAAAGTCTCCCTCAGTAAGAAGCTGGCACTTTTCTTTTTTATCTTGGCTTTTTGGAGGTTACAGACCCTGGATATGGAGACGGCCCATACCTTGAATCCTGGGTCCTGCAGGGATTCTGCAAGGGCAGGCAGCAGAGGCTGGTAGGAAGGCATGGGAAGGAGACAGGCAAGCCACCCATCTGGAGGATAGTGTTAATCACTCTTTCGCCTGAGACTCCAGACTGCGGGCCTTCACATATCCCCTCCTCTGAGAATCAGGGGACACTTCCAGGGACACTTGCTGCTGGAAAAGGAAACTGGGATGGTCAGGGGAACCCCAAGTGAACAGTGTCCTCACCTTGAGTTTGCCAGGAAGCTGAGTGAGGGTGTCCTCTTTCAGACAAGCTTGTCCACCCCATGGCCCAGAACACAGCCTATGTGGTATCTTACCAGTTCCAAGGGCTGCTGTGGACACATGCAACACTGGATTTAGTTCTACATATGGAACATTCTACTGAAACTGCACCAGAAACTAGAAGCTACTCGTCTTTTTTTTTTTTTGAGACAGAGTCTCGCTCTATCGCCAAGACTGGAGTGCAGTGGCGCGATCTCGGCTCACTGCAAGCTCCGCCCCCCGAGTTCATGCCATTCTCCTGCCTCAGCCTCCTGTGTAGCTGGGACCACAGACACCCGCCACCACGCCCGGCTAATTTTTTTTTTTTTTTTTTTTGTATTTTTAGTAGAGACGGGGTTTCACCGTGTTAGCCAGGATGGTCTCGATCTCCTGACTTCGTGATCCGCCCGCCTCGGCCTCCTAAAGTGCTGGGATTACAGGCATGAGTCACTGCACCCGGCCGCTACTCATGTCTTTTAACCCAAAGGCCTTTGGGTAAGGATGAAAGTACCACCTGGAATTCCCCATTATGTTTTTACCACCCAGCCTCATGTCCTGTCCTCCCTCACTCATGGATACTACAGAAAACCAGGAGCCAGCCCTAGCTCCCTGCACACACTCCTCTTTGTGGTTACCAAGAGAGCAAAGGAGAACTAAAAGGTGTCACAGAGAGGCCAGCCACTGTGTAAGTTCTGGGATCACAGAGTGGCGTGCTTAACTCTAGGGAAATCATCTTTTCTTGCTGCCAGGGGAAATGAGACAGGCTTATTGATACCACTACCCTAAGCTCACCCACAGTCCCCAGGGAGTACATATTTAATGTCACTGTGGAATTTTGGGTAACTGGCGCCAGTCCCCAGGGCCACACACTATGAATTTATGCACCTGTGGAAACTAAGCACCTGGGTGACTTAGAAACAGTCCACAAGCTATGGGGCTCTCCTGAGAACTGGTGCTACCCATCCACCATGACCCGCTTTCACCAAGATCTTTAGTGTTTCCAGAATGGAGATCTGTAGTCTAATTGCCTGGAAGACCCACACCCTCACTTTGATTTGGGATGCTGTGGCTAGCGTTGTCTGCATTATTTGAGCTTCTGCTATTAAAGACACCCTGATTTCACCTACTTATCCAAGTCATTTTCATTCCAGAGTGTGGAGTTGCTGCTCCATTATCATGAAAGTCACTGCATAATCAATCTGGCCCCACATTTCTTCCAAGGAGATACACTGGCACTCTAAATCCAAAATCAAAGGCTCTACATGAGTACACAGTATTACATTGTGGCAAGGTTTCATCACTGCCTCAGTCATCGTGGCGGAGAGCCTGGTGTCCTTAATGAAGATGGAGAGGGAGCTCTGATTGTTCCAAAAGAAATAAGTCAAGAGACTGGATGCTGAGATGACACTTTAAAACACATCTTGTGCTTTGTTCTAACAAAGATGTGGGTGCTTTGCATTATCTTGACGTGACTGTGGATATTACCAGGAATGTTGATGAAGGACAATACACCATCAAAAGTGATATTTATGAAACTAATGATATTGTAGAATCCCTGTGAATGTGTGCTTGAAAAGATATATATGTATTGCCAGGAACTAATAGAACACTAAGTACATAATACATGTTGAATAACTATCCTCTCAAAGTATGAAAGAATATCAAATGTAAATAAGACACGCTAAAATAAAAATAATTGCCTTGTGTCCTCTCTTAGAATATTTATTTGACTCTCAAATTAGAGTGACTAATTTCAGGCCATATTGATTGGATACTGTAGGTTTATTGTTATAAACATCAGCCAAAGTCTTTCCTATTCCCTATGCAATCCTGCTACCCAATGCTTTCTTAAACATTAATTCTCACCTAATCTATTACAGAGAAAGCAGGGGCTGATTTCACTCAGTCTGTCATATCCTTATCTCCTCACTTCCGAATAGATCTACATGACCCATTCTTACCACCCTCTATCCTATCTTCCAGAGTTTTCTCCACCTGCCCATAATAATTTGCAATACCTGATTATGCTCTGGAAATCACTTAGTCCATCAGTTATTCATTTTGCTTCCCACGTCTCTAGTTTCCATCATCTCCTGCTTTTTTTCTTTAGGTTACAAACTTATTTAACATCTTTAAAAAAATCACTCACAATGTGTGTGTGTTTATTTTAATTGAGATCGGACTCTTCTTTTAATAGCTAAAATTATTCAAAGGATTTGGTATATTGACTGATTTCAATGTTTCAACATCTATTGATTTCTGAAAAGATGGAATTTTGGTGCTTCTTCTCAACACTACAGGAATGACTTTTGCAAAGCTCTCCGCTATCTTCTATGAGACTTTATAGCATGAACATCTTCAATCATTATTCACAGCCTTTTTGCATATTTGAAGCTATTAATCTTCCTATCTCTGATCTTTTTTAGATGTTGTGACATCATTTTTTTTTTTCTGATTCCTTTCCTCTAAGTCTCCATCATCTTCCTGGAAATTCATATTTATCTCTCCTTGCTTCCATCATCCACTCCTTTCTGTAGCTCCTTAGTCATCTCTTCTACCCTCTAGCTTTAAATACCATTTGTATACTAATGGCTCTTAAAGCTGTGTCTCTACCTCTATTCTGTCTCTTGTGCCAAATTTATGGCTCAAAATCCATTTGGTATAAAAGTGAATCTATTCTATCTCACCACTTCTGTCCCCCAAAATTAGTTTGCTCCCTGTGTTGACTAATGTTATAACCATCTGTCCAGCTCTTCTGTTTGTACATATCTAGTCAGGCATCAGTCTCTTATCTTTTCAACATCCTAAATGTTACTCAAATCATTCTTTATTCTCGTTTTCTCTGCCTGGCCAATTCCCCATCTACTCTTGCCTAGACCATAGTAAAACAAGTCTTCTAACCAATCTCCTGTAGTTAACATTTTGCACTGCCATTGGCCACACCACTGCCATAGGATTCTTTCTGAAACCCATATCTGATTACACTGTCTCTTCTGGATGGCATTTTTTTTTTTTTTAATTTTTTTAATGGAGTATCGCTCTGTCATCAGGTTGGAGTGCAGTGGCATCATCTTGGCTTACTGCAACCTCTGCCTCCCGGGTTCAAATGATTCTCCTGCCTCAGCCTCCCCAGTAGCTGGGACTACAGGCACACACCACCATGCCCAGCTAATTTTTGTATTTTTAGTAGAGACGAGGTTACACCACGATGTTGGTCAGGATGGTCTCGATCTCTTGAACTCGTGATCCACCTGCTTTGGCCTCCCAAAGTGCTGGGAATACAGGTATAAGCCACCACGCCTTGCCCCTGGATGGCTTTTTAAAAGAGCAGAGGCAAAAGGCAGCACCTACACTAGCAGCCTGGATGACCCTTCTCTCCACAGAATGTCAACTAATGTGTTTTAAAAAGTTGTTTTGAGTTGGGAAAGGGGAGAAGTCCTTTTTCTGTCTCTAAAACCTATCTACTTTAGTTGGAGATTTGGTTTTAATCATTGATATTAGAAACTCCTTTCCCAAATTCCTCCTCCCAGGGTGCTCACCAGCCTGCCCACTCGCTTCCCCAGTTATACATATTCCATTAGTCTCATGATTCTGCCTCCTGGGTTATAATCTGAACCCACTACTGGCAGGGCAAGTTGGCTCATGCCTGTAATCCCAGCACTTTGGCAGGTTCAGGTGGGAGGATTGTTTGAGACCAGGAATTTGAGACCAGTTTGGGCAATATATTGTCCATTGAGCAAGACTCCATCTCTACAAAAAATTAAAATAACAAATTAGTCCTGCGTGGTGGCACGCACCTATAGTCCTATCTACTCAGAACACTGAAGCAGGAGGACTACGTGAGCCCAGCAGTTGGAGGCTGTAGTGCACTATGATCTTGTCACTGGACTCCAGCCTGGGTGACAGAGCAAAACTTTGTCCCTAAAAGACCAAAAAATTAATTAAAATTACATATATATATATATATATACACACACACACACACACACACACACACACATACACACACACACACACACACAGATAGATAGATAGATATTACATGCCTATTCCCCAAGATATATATTACATGCCTATTCCCCAACTTAGTAGGTACTGGTAAATGCAAAAGGAAAGAACAAAATTGCTAAAAGTTATCACTGATATTGAAAATCACTGTATAATCACTAATGTATTTTCTGATAACCTGGAATAAATTCAGCCTCTTTTATGAAAGTAATAAAGTATAAAATCAATTATTATCTTGGATACTACCAAACTCCCTAAAGAAGACTAAAGTGTGCAATCGTTAATATGTAAAAAGAGCTAACTACAAAAAATGGATACATAAGGGATTTTAATTTTGTAAAACTAAATAACACAGAGTGGGTATTTATGAGTGGGTGACTAAAACAATATAAACAATTTGCTGAAAATAATTACCTTTGGGTGATTGGGTTATGATGATTTTATTTTATTGTTTTGCTGTTTTCTCTAAATGTTCTGCAAAGCTGTAGTAATTACATATTCTGTAAAAGACACAATAAATGCAAAAGAAGATTTGACTAGAATACATGAACATGTTTTCTTGATAACAGTGGTTATCTATGAGTGATAGGGTTGTGAATAATTTATATTCTCATCTTTATAATTCTTTTGGTTGTTTATTGTTTATACATGAGTGATTGATAATTAAAATATATTTTATAATATAATTTTAAATTAAAGACATTAAGTGTTATTTTCTTATGAAAAGTTAGAAGGGTGTTCTCCAGGATTTCATTGAAAGCTAATTCTATGCTAGTAGGACTACCCAAATTGCTAACCGTTTTCTCCATAGTCTTAGAATTTTCCCTCCAAATCAATCACTGGAAAAAAGCTGAGGAATGACAGAAAAGGCACTGAAAATGGTGAATGCATGGCTGGCTGGACAATGTAAGTAGACATGAGACTGCAGTGGGTATATAATAGCTACCTTCTCATGTGCACCATGTTCTTGCTGGGCAATAATGCCTCAAGACTGACTTCCGGAAACTGGAAACTGCTCAGCTGGCTGTTCTATGACTGACATTCACCTGCCATTGATCTCTATCTACCTCACAGGAGGCAGAGAGAAGTGGCTAATGGTTGTTCCCCAGGCTGGGATTTCTTCCTTATCTAAGCAACGCAAGATTGGATGTAGGAGATGAGGCTGTATCTCAGTGTCACTCCTCCCAAGAAGAAGAGGCAGTGCTTTCTGCCTCTTGCCCAGTGACCCAAGAAACAAATCACATCCATTCTTTCCACAGTGCCCTTTTCTCCTTATTGCTTTCAGGCATGGCAGAACACCTTCAGATTCACACATAAATCTTTTCTAGATCTAAAGCACTGAAAAATGATTCTCCATGGTGGGTTATCTGTGGCATATTGTCAACCTAGCCAAACTTCTCCATATCACTTAGCATGTAGATGGGCTATCATCCCAAGAGTTGTGTTGTTGAGTGATCAAGGAATGCAAATCAATCTTAGTGCTCAGCTTGAACACATAACTAGAAAGTTGAGTTGGAAATTGCATCAGTATATATGAACATTATATATGCATAGCATAATGTTCCTTATGCAACAGCATCAGGAAATTTACCTACCTATATAGATTATTTTTCTTATGACTGAAGACAAACACATTATGAGCATGAAAACTTTATCTTAAGCATTTTTTATTGATTTTTCCCTCAAAACACAATACCCTGTTACAATAGCACAGAGGGAGAATGTTAACCATTTAATGGACATAAAAGCATCATTCTCAACTTCGATGTATGGACTAAGTTCTAAAGCATTGTACCTCCTTCACAGACCATTGAAAGAAAGAAATTTCACTGTCACCACAGGCTTTAAAGTTTCTTAAGCCGTGTATGTGACTGATGTGAAACGGTAATAACTCCAACTACCACTAAGGGGATGTTTTAGAGACTACCCCCAGACACGTTGCTATTTTGAGTCAGTGCTAACTGGGGTGACCAGCTGTCCTGGTTTGCCACTACTGTTTGATTTCCTAGAATACAATTCTTTCAGTGCTGAGGCTGAATTATTCCCAGGAAAACAGGGATAAGTAGTCACTCTCATGTTCACCAATGGGGCACAGGAATGCTCATACCCAGGTACCCAGTGCTATTAGCTCCAAAATGCAGAGCTGTGATTCCGAATTGCTTTCTGTTACTTAGTTAATTTTGTCTTTCTCGTTCGTAGGCCGTGCTCTTTTCCTCAACTATGATTACTTGCACTGCCAGTACTAGCAGCTTCACTCACTGTCTTGTCTCCTAACCACTTTCACTCCTGCTGTTCCTCCTTTCTGCTCTTGCTTTGCTTTTACCATCTTCTCTTCCCCCTCACTTCTCCACACACTCCTTTTTGTTATTTGCTTGCACTTCTTATTTCCATCCACACCATTTCTCCTGCCTGTCTCATCCTTCCCTGAAGGAAGACTTAATTGTATATCCTCTTTCTGCCGGTGAGATTCCTTCTGCCTTAACTTAGAGAAACTAACATGTGTGTCACATGCTGGGCTATTTTTGGCTTTCTTGCTATTTTCAGCCATACTCAATGTCCAAAGGACCTTTATTAATTAATTTTCCAAGGGTGTTGCTGCTGTAGTGATTGAGATTCTCCAAATAAGGGCATTCTCCAAAGTAAAGCCAACAAAATACCAAGGTTTCACAAGTCACCGTAAGTGTTCAACAGAAAAGTGAACTCTTCATTAAGTTTGGGAAATAAGAAATTAAGCACATGGAAATGGACGTTTTATGGAAAGGTCTCTCAGACCCCGGGGTGTCCATTGTGGGTCACCATCGTGAATCTTGAAATTTCCTGATGTGCAGTTATGAAAGGTTGCATTGACCATCCCAGGACACCCCTCACCACACTGTCTCTGAAGCTCAGGGGTATGATGGCATTTTTTTCTGGAGGATAGCGGTAAAGTGACTGAGGAAGTAATGCCTTTTGCTAAATTACACAAAGTCTTTGAATCCATGATAGATGGATTGCAAGCAGGTTTTCCAAATTCCTTTATCCAAAGGATGTCTTATAGGAGCAGTGTTCTGGGTACAACAATTTGGAAAAGAGATTATTGTACACATCAAAGCATATGTAAGGATTTCTTTTATTATTTGATCACTGTTATGATCTCATTCTTTAGTGGTTGGTTATATATTTGATAGAAAAAGCGTAGTGCAGGGAGAATGTCACACACCCTTTTGAGTAGCCACAGGCATGAGAGGACACAATTCTCAATTATTTCCTATCCATTATGTGCCATCAATTTTTCTATTAATTACTATGCAAATTTAGATGACCAAGCAGCTTTAAATGCAGGTAACGTGGGCAGCTGGTGTTACATATACTAACCCCTCTTCCGGGATCTCTGAGCATAGGATCTATATTATTCACTGTGGAGAGTTCTTCAAAGAACCCCATAGCATTGTGTTTCAAACCCAGTGCTTTAAAACGCTTAACTCTGTTTAGTCAAGAGATTTCCCTCCTGTGTTCTAAGACAGTATTTTTGTTTGTTTGTTTGTTTTTTGAGACAAAGTCTCACTGTGTTGCCCAGGCTGGAGTGCAGTGGTGCAATCTTGGCTCACTGCAAGCTCTGCCTCCTGGGTTCAAATGATTCTCCCACCTCATCATCCCTAGAAGCTTGGACTACAGATGCCTGCCACCATGCCCAGCTAATTTTTGTATTTTTGATAGAGATAGTGTTTCACCATGTTGGCCAGGCTGGTCTCAAACGCCTGACTTCAGGTGATCTACCCGCCTCAGCCTCCCAAAGTGCTGGGATTATGTGCATGAGCCACTGCACCCAGCCTAAGACAGTATTGTTTCTGAAGAGGTAAGTTTCTCCTTTCTTTGGGCTTTCTAAACTTGTTTTGTTATGGAATAATAAATTAATAGTTTAATGTTTCTTACTTCATTATAATATGTGGCATTGTTCATTTTGAAGACACAAGCATGATATATTTTGCTTCCTTTCAAATTTATTTCCTCTGTGCCAACTATCTGTAAAATGCCACCCTTTCTACTACACAGTGGCACTTCAGGACACTTTTTAGACATAAGGAAAAAATATTTGCTCTTTACTGAAACAAAAATATATTTTGAAAGAATATTTATTAATCTCATTCTGAAATGATTTGAGAATAGTTCTGCCAGATATAGAGAGTTGGGTTAGTTTTCACATCCAGATTTCTCTAGTTTCATTGTTTTATGATAAAGTACTTGGGAATACTTGGGAAGAAACTATTATTTACAATTTGTTCATAAATTTAGTATGAATTTATAACTATTATAAGAGAAGCTTATCTCTTTAGAAATAATACTGCCTTAGAACACAGAGGAGGAAAATCTCTTTGCTAAACAGAGTTAAGGTGTATGGAACAGATGGGTCATCAATATTTCATAAGGTGCTTTTCATATTCAGAGCTCCAAGTGCTTTCTAAATATTAGCACAATATTCACAATATCTCTCTTGGGCAAGAAAGTGGCAAACACAATTCAATAATCCATTTCACAATTTGGAAAACTGAACCACTTAACATCTTATTTTTTGACTGTTGAGAAAAATTATCTGCAGAGATGAGCATTGGACAGAAAGTTAGGAACAGGTTCATAAGAATCTGATGAAAGATTCAAAAGAAGGAGGATGCACATGCTCACAATAGAGTGATACCTCTTTAGGAAGGCCGTAAGTGATGGTCATAGGGAGCTTCCTAAAATACGGCGACTTAATCTTACCACAAGAGTGTGAGTCAGTGGGTCTAGGATATAGCCCAGTAATGGGTGGAAATGAAGCAAGTTTGCGTGTGATTCTCTCCATGACCGCAAAGTTTGAAAACCACTACTGTCGAGAAAGGGGGCACTGGGCATGGTGCTTATGTTCAGAGACAAACTTGGAGAATGAGCACGTGACATGACCTTACAGCAGAGCCACAGCGAAGGGACTTCCCTGAGCTATCTGAGGCAAGGCTGGGGCAAGTGTTTTGCACAGCCATTACTTTCCCTTCATTTGTGAAGGAGAACAAGGTTAAGAACAAAGAGAAGAGACTGCTGAGGATGCTTCTAAGGCTAGAGATCATTGTGGTTTTCATTTCAACACAGATCTGGGAGGAAAATGGGCAAACACACCACCACCGCTGTCAGTTTGTGGTCCTGTAGGGAGGTCAGCCCTAGTGAAGCAGCTAACACTGTGGTGTATATAACTTGGGGTTCATTGTCATGCATCAAGGAAGAATTCTGGACATGAACACAAGTGAATAGGTCAAGGAGTGGAAAGTTTAATAGACAGAAGAAAGGGAAGAGGAGTGCAGTTCCTTGCGAAAGACAAGAGAGACGTCCAAAAAAAGGCAGGCAGTGGACTGCAGCCAATTTTACAGGCAGGCTGCAGAAGGTGTTGTCTGATTTACATAGGGCTCACAGATTGGTTCCATCAGGTATGACATCTACATAGTGCATGGGGGAAGTCTATGCCCCACCCTAAATTTCTTATGCAAATGGGCTTTCCAATTGATCAGCACTACCTTGTCTGTTCCTTTACAGTACGTGTGGCTGGCAAAGAAGGGAAGACGGAGCCACCATTTTCAAAATGTCTAGTCCTTAGTTCCTGCTGGCATTCTTCACCCATGCGAGCTCCCAGATTGCAGGCTCCACTTTGTTAGAAAATGACTTGCGGCTGCTTTTCATTAAAAAGAAAAACCTTATCAAGGACTCCCATGCCCTTGCTATCTGCCTACGTAATTCCTTCTTAACTCCTATATGATCAGGGAAGCCTTCCTGAAGATGTGAGTCCCCCTGAGGAATGGGAATTTTTCAACCTCAGGTGTGTCCCCTGCCAGTTTGTGCTTTTCCCAGCAGAAATCATCCAGGACTGAGGCATTATACAGGCTGCATGAATGGGTGAGATGTCCAAATGGGAATCTTCCTGAAGCACTTACAGCCCGAAAACACGGCAAGCATGCCACACACTCCCACCATCTAAAACACAGGCTGTGTCAGTCTGTTTTGAGGGCTATATTGGAAGACCTGAGACTGGGTAATTTATGAAGATGAAAGGTTTAGTTTGCTTACATTTCTACAGGCTGTACAGGAAGCATGGTGCTGGCATCTGCTTCTGGTCAGGCCTCAGGAAGCTTCTACTTATGGTAGAAGGTGAAGGGGGAGCTGGCATGCTACATGTGAAAGTGGGCACAAGAGAGAGAGAAGTGAGAGTTCCCAGACTCTTTTTTTTTTTTCTTTTTTTTTTTTGAGATAGGGTCTTGCTTCTATTGGCCAGGTTGGAGTGCAGTGGCATAATCTCGGCTCACTGCAACCTTGGCTTCCCGGGCTCAAGTAATTCTCCTGCCTCAGCTTCCCGAGTAGCTGGGATTACAGGCATGTGCCACCACGCCCAGCTAATTTTTGTATTTTTAGTAGAGACGGGGTTTCACCATGTTGGCCAGGCTGGTCTCGAACTCCTGACCTCAGGTAATCCACCCACCTCGGCCTCCCAAAGTGCTGGGATTACAGGTGTGAGCCACCGCACCTGGCCCTCGAGTTCCCAGAGTCTTTTAAGCAACCAAATCTCCTGTGAACTCTGAAGTCACTCAAGTCATTCATGAGAGATCTGCCTCTTGATCCAAACACTTCCCACCAGATCTTACATCCAACACTGGGGATCACATTTCAACATGAGATTTGGACAAACATTCAAACCACCACAGGCCTTGTAAAGAGATGACCAAAAATGGGATTTGTGACCCGAGGCCTGGCATGTAGTTAAAAGAGTAAACCTGAGGGCCTTTTGTAGACAGTCCTTGGAGGGTTGTGTCTCAGCCAGGAGAGGAAGGTTTCATTGTGAGGCCATGACCCAGGTTTCTCAAAGTACCTGAAGCACTCCAGCAGGGGCATAGGGACAGGGGCCATGGCTGGAGAAGCCTCAGGAGAGCGCTCTGTGGCCAGAACTGCTTCACTGATACAGCACAGCCTGGGGCAGTGTTGAGACCTTTCTCTCCCAGTCTCTGCTCAGGCCATTCAAGGTCTCAGCTGAGAGTGAGAAAGAATCCTATTATAACCTTCTTATGATATGCATTTAAATGCAAACAGCCTTGTGTAGTATGGAGCTGTGAACCTATAGAAATAAACCCTTAATGACTCAAGAGTGTGGAATTGTCTTGTGGACCCTGCCACTCAGCTCAATAACTGTAGACTTGTCCCGAGCTTAGGGCCTCACTGGCTCTTTGTTTCTCTCTATATAAAATGAGGCCCACTGGGTAAAGTTTTTGACTCTCAAAGCTTATTGGCAAACCAGAACTGTGACAATAACCTGAGGGTAGGGCTTGGAAATCAAGGACTTAAAAATCTCTTCAGTTGGCTTTGGGTACCTTGAAGGTAAGCAGCCCTAAGGCTACTTCCCACACTCAAATTCTATCAATTCTTTAATCAGACCACCTTCCCAATCAACAGATTACACCCAACCTGGCGCTGAGGAGGACAGGACACAGGCTGGGAAGGTCTGGTTAGTGGAGGTGAATCTGAGCACAGCCCTCCCAAGTTAGGGTAGGTGTGGGGGTGGTTGCAGAGGCAGGTGTGGTTAGAGATGAGTAGAAAAAGTTACCTCTGTCTCCCCAGGACCACATGTTTGGTAGTGTTTAAAAAAAAAAAAATCAGGGAAATAAGATGGTGGCATAAAGTTTTGAGAGAAAAGAACATACTTTGTCTCAGCTATGCTGTACTTGAAGCACCAGCAAGATATCCAGGAAAAAATAAAACTTTTTTTTTTTTTTTTTTTTTTTTTGCTTGGATTTTTGCTTGCTCTTTTACCCAGGCTGGAGTGCATCGACATGATCTTGGCTCAATGCAGCCTCCACCCACCTCCCCAGTTCAAGTGATTCTCCTGCCTCAGCCTCCCAAGTAGCTCGGATTACAAGCATGCACCACCATGCCGGACTAATTTTTGTATTATTAGTAGAGATAGGGTTTTGCCATATTGGCTAGGCTGGTCTCAAACTCCTGACCTCAAGTGATCTGCTCACCTCAGCCTCCCAAAGTGCTGAGATTACAAGTGTGAGCCACCATGCCTGGCCAAAACATTACTTTTGAAAGGCTTAATCATCTGGTTAAAGATTGCACACTGAGGCACAAAATATTCTAAATAAGTCTGGAGAGGTGTCTAGGTAGTTGACATGAAACTCTATCCTGTGTCCACCAGAGACTAATCCAATTTATAAAGACTATACTTTCAGTGCAACAAATATTTATTGAGTTCCTACTATATGTGAGAGACAGACCAGCTGTGGGGTAGATTGGCCCTGCCCTCAGTAAGCTGACAATCTGGTGGATGATACAGCTGTGCAGGGTGTAGGAGCATCATTCCACTGTTGCAATGACTACAACCTAAACGCAATGATGGAGAGAAGGCTGTAACCCAGCCTGCAGGGGGCCAGAGAGTCTTCTGTGCTGTTGTTGCTTTTCTTCCCTTTTTGTCACAGTCTTTGATGTGCATGTCTCTCAAGCTTTTGACTCTTAAAGTTTGTTGACAAACAAGTTTGGGTGCTAACAAAACGACCAAGAACTTCAGGACCAGCTCACACCATGAGTCTTATAAGAGAAGTTTTGCATTTCCCCTTTCTTTTCACAAAGCCACTAAATTGCCCAAAACTCATGGATTAGAATTACAATTTGGACACTCCTTGGGCAATTCAGAATCCCTATGAATGTTGTATGTCATTGAACACTGATAGGAATTTTCAGTTGGTAAGAATTTCTGCTAGGCTGACAGCAAGCTATCTCTAGCATCCGTGAACTGGCAGTCTGTGTTTTTCTAATTCCCTTTTCTCAGACAGGTTAGCTCTTCAAATCTCTGGGCATTCCATACAGGTGTCTGCTCTTGATGCTTGCCTCACACAAAATCATATCACATCTCCTCATTGGGTCTTGAACTCTATCCTGTAGTCTTGACATCTGAAACACCAGTGAGTCCCCATAAGTTCAACATTCATTTATATTATTTTTTTGTTTTTTAGATGGAGTCTCTCTCTCTCACCCAGGCTGGAGTGCAGTGGCACCATCTCAGCTCACTGTGCCCTCTGCCTCCCAGGTTCAAGTGATTCTCCTGCCTCAGCCTCCCATGTAGCTGGGAATATAGGTGTTGCAGGAATCAGGAGACTGGAGAGACCAGATGGGTGGAACAGGAGGATTTTATTTAGGTGGCTGCTGGCTTAGCAGATTAATATCCAGAGGCTGAGCAACAAATGAAGACAGGGCTTGACTTTTATCCATGCAATCAAAGGGGCATGGCTTGCCAGCGGCGTGAAACTCGTGAGGTGGGGAAAGCAAGCTTACTGAAGCAGAACAAAGGCAGTTAATCAAACTGTGACAGGTTCCTAACTCAAGCTTACATATGACTCTTACTGTGCAGGCCAGGTGGCTGTTATCTAGGGTTGCTCAAAATGCCTGCACAGCCTTATCTCATGTCCTTCACTATGGCACCCAGATGGCTGTGATCTAAGCTTGCTTAAGCATGTCTCATTACCTCCACAGTGCTACAGAGACATACAGACACTAGTTACATAAAACAGGAATCTATAAACTCATAAAACTTGCAGAGCAGCGTATAATTGCATGGAGTAGGGAGGGATTCAAGGGGGAAGCTGGTCATACCAAAGGAAAGAGGGAAAATTTGTTTTTCCTCTCACATGTCTTGCTTCACAGGCACATGCCACTATGACTGGCTAATTTTTTTTTTTTTTTTTTTTTTTTTTAGTCGAAACAGGGTTTCACCAATTGGCCAGGCTGGTCTCGAACTCCAAACCTTCAATGATCTGCCTGCCTCGGCCTCCCAAAGTGCTGGGATTACAGATGTGAGCCACCCCACCTGGCCTCATTTATATTCTTTATCAGTTTTAGTTCCTTTTTTGTTTCTAGCACTTGGAAATTATCTATCTATCTATTTATGTAAGCATGGATATAAACAAAAGTACCATACAGAGCTGTGTTTAAAGTTCAGACTTGGATGATTCTTATGCTTGAAACCTGGCACTGCTATTTACTTCTCTATTTTGGACAATTTATTTATTTCTATGCTTAAGTTTGCTCACCATGGAGTTGTTTTTAGATAAACTCTCTTTGTTGTGGAGCAATGTTAGGTTTATAGGTAAGTCTCAAACATAGTACAGAGAATTCCTTATACCCAACACGGAGTTTCTCCAATTGTTAACATCTCACATTAGCATGTACATTTTCTGTCGCACAATCCCATCCTAAATCCCATGTTATATTTAGTCCTTATGTCTTCTTAGGCTCCTCTTGGCTGCGACAGGTTTCTTAGATTCACCTTGTTTTCTGTGAACTTGAAAATTTTGAGGAGGGCCAGTCTAGTATTTTGTAGAATGTCCCTGAGTTTGAGTTTTGTTGATGTGCTTCTCATGATTAGGCTGCTGTTGCGGGATTTTCTCAGAGGAAGACCACAGAGGTAAAGTGCCATTTTCATCATATCACATCAAGGGTACACACCAAAAGCATGACTGATCACAGTTGATGTTGACCTTGATCACCTGGCTGAGGCAGTGTTTAAGGTAATGTGGTATACAAGATGGGATCCTCGGACAGAGAAAGAACATTAGATAAAAACTAAGAAAATCTGAATAAAGAGTAGACTTTAGCTTAGAATAATGTGTTATATTGGCTCATTCATTATGACAAATATACCACACTAGAGTAAAATGTTAATAACAGGAAAACTCAAGTGGGATTTTGGGATTCTCAGTATTATCTTTGCAACTTTCTTATACTCCAAAGCTGTTTTACATTTTTGAAAGTTATAAATAAATAAATAAAATTATGAAGAAAAGAAAAACTTACTGTGTTTTATCTTTTTAACCCTTCCCTTTCCCAAAACCCCTGGCAACCACTCTTCTATTTTCAGTCTCTATTGTTTTGTTTTTTTAAGAATGTCATATGATTGGAATCATGCATTATATAGCCTCTTCACACATACTTATTTCACTTAGCAATGTGAATTTATGATTCTTCCATTTTGTTATATGGATTGATAGCTCACTCCTTTTATTGATAAATAATATTCATTTTATGAATTCTATCCATTCATCTACTGATGGACATCTTGGATTCTTCCAGTTTTTTACAATTACAAAATATTTGCATGAAGATGTTTCTGTGGACATAAGTTTACAAACAAGTCAGAAAAATACCTAGGAGCACAATTGCTGGATCATATGCCAGTAGTATGTTTAGCTTTGTAAGAAGCTGCCAAACAGTCTTCCAAAGTGGCTGTGTCATTTTGCTTCCCCACCACCAATGATGGTAAGTTCCTGTTGCTCCACATCCTCTCCAGCAACTGGTATTGTCAGTTTTCTGGATTTTAGCCATTCTAATAGGAGTAAGATTGTATTTCTTGGTTACTTTCATCACGGGCATTTAATGAGAACTGAATGTGATTGCCATTTAGTTAATTTTTCCTCCTATTACAGGATTTATGTGTTGCAGTTATTATATTTTATCCAGGATTTCTGTGTGTATTAGTAGACCCAATCCCATCTACATCAACTCAGTTCACCATGGAGATATTTCATTTCATGAAATCTTTTGCTGCTCATTTAATATGAACTTAAGGCAATTTCTCAGAGCCAATACTCATGTTTCTGTACAAGTTATTATTTCAGAGACAGACACATTCCAAATTAAACATGAGGGATATTTGCTATTGATATGATACCCAGCTGTCTAAAAGCTTATCTATAAACGTTTGCTGGGTATTCTAATGAGCACAGTAAATGTTCGTGTGTGTGTGTGTGTGTGTATGCCTAATTTATTCTATCTTCTTTCCTCACTCATTTGTCTTGAATTGAGTGATTTAAACTTGACATAAGTACTTAGGCTTCTGAAGATTATTCAGGTGAATTACGCATAAGCAACTTGGAGACAAGTGACACCACCAAATCTGCCTGCCAACGTGTTGATGCAATGAATGTCGCCCTTGTCTTTTCCTAGTTTGTGATGAGTCATCACCTCATCATTACAAAATGACTGAGTTTGCTAAATATGTCATCTTGTCGCTGAGGTTTTGATTTAGTTGTAGTTAGTGCAATACGTTACACTACATGTTCATCCCTTATTGAAATTGGCATCATCACAACTACCATATTATTTTCTATATTTTTACTTAAACAATCATTTTTTAATACTCTCTGTCAAGCCAAGTTTTAAACAACAACCTCAGGCCTCTGTTGAGAGAGATAGGATGTAGATTTTGTCTGCCTACATTAAAGAAATGGGAAAATTGTGCCAATGTAAAGCATTCAGAATAAAACAGAATACTCTGCAAGTTTTTGGGGGCTAATGATTATGAACATTCCTTATCCATAACATGAGATGGGGAAGAAATGGATCAATAATATGAGTTACTGCTGTTAGCCATGCCAAAGCAGTGGTGTGGGAAATTCTTGTTGACCTCTCAAGGGGAAAACAGATGAAAGCAATCCTCTGGTCCACTGTAGCCAAATAGACGTGGGAAATTTTGTGTGTCTCCAAAGTTAATGGAAAGGCTAACTTTTTCTGCAGTATCAAGACAGATCTGTAATAGAGAGTAAAGGGTAAATCTAGAGTCTTACAAAACTTTATATCCATAGGAATTCATACTCTCTCTCCATTCAATTCAGAGTCATGGGTTCCTTGTGTTTCAAAAAGCACATAGCCAGTATTATCTTTGCAATTTTCTTGTATGGGGAAGAAACAATAGAAGAGGCAGCTTGGATGAGAGAATTATGGTTACTGTATTATGGGTAATAATTAAATCATTCTATTTCAGAAAATAAGATGAACTTTATTAAAAGACTGAAGCCAGGAGATAATCTACTCAGAAATAGTATATAAATAAATTATTAGAAAACAAAAGATAACCAACAAAGCACTGATAAAACTGCATCAACTGTCATCCACATGGAATAGCACCAATTCACATAAATATTGTTAAAGTGAGTAGATCAAAAGCTGAAAATATAGAGGGAATTTCTTTTCCGAGGAATGGTGTAAGCTGACTTGGAAGAATTCAGTCTGTTATGCTTGAAGTAAGATCATTTTTTTCTTACATGTGCACTTTCTGAATTAACTCTAACACTGCTGAGTTAGTAAAGAAATCTTTGAAGAATGTGGATATCCATCATCCTCTCCTCCTGCCAACCACATGAGTTAAAAAATAAAAGCCAGGAATAGGAACAGCTCCAGTCTCCAACTCCCAACACGAGCGACAGAGAAGACCGGTGATTTCTGCATTTTCAACTGAGGTACTGGGATCATCTCACTAGGGAGTGCCAGACAATCGGTGCTGGTCAGCGGCTGCAGCCCGACCAGCGAGAGCTGAAGCAGGGCGAGGCATCACCTCACCTGGGAAGCGCAAGGGGGAAAGGAATCCCTTTTCCTAGCCAGGGGAACTGAAACACACAACACCTGGAAAATCGGGTAACTCCCACCCCAATACTGTGCTTTAAGCAAACGGGCACACCAGGAGAATATATCTAACATTCTTGTTTTTATAGTTTGGGTGGCCTACTTTGGACCCAAGTACATGTATAATAAATGAAAAAAACAATATGTGAAGGCAGTATTAGAGTTGAGATTTTCAACACACCATACCCCAGAAAATCTAATTTATGATTCCTGTGGTAACAGTAACTCTGCCACGCTGCACATTATAGTAATCACTGCAGTGAACACTATAGTTACAGCTGCAAGATATTTGGGGCTGTAGCAGTTTATTTTCCATTGCTTGAAATAATTTCAAAAAAAAATTCTCATTTGGGGCTCTGCTTTTAAAGTTTGTTTCTATTGAATGGTGGTGAGTAATATTGGAAAGTAAGAGAAAAAAATAGTTCAAAGACTCTGGTGAAAGGGAAGCTTGAAAAAAGTAGTTTTCTTTAGTGGTCAACAACATATAATATACAATATATACACACACACCCCCCCCCACACACATATGTAAGGTACTGTGAGATTGTAAATTGGTTTAAAAAAGTGTTTCCCCCTAGTTATATGTAAGGGACTGTGAGAGTGTAAATTAGTTTAAAAAAGTGTTTCCCCCAGTTACACAGAGTTTATATATACATGCTCACACAAGAAATACACACACACACACACACCTGCTAGAATGTAAAATGTAGTAAGTAGTCAATCCATTCAACTTTGTTGAACTAATAAACCAACTAAGATAATAGCATTCAAAAATATTTCAAGAGTTCAAAGAGGAAACTCATAACTTTTGCCTATATCTTCACAGAGAAGCTAGATGTCATGTTTCGGAAGGTGGGACTTGAGTATAAAGTTAGATTCGCGATGTCACCACCAATTAGACTGTGACTTTTGCAAGTGAATGGACACTGTCAGTTGTTTTTCCACTCCCCATCTCCTCCTCCCTAACAGAATGCCAAACGAGTTTGGATATCCACCTTCCTCCAAGGGATATCAGAGAAGGATGACCCAGAGCTATTGGTATAAACTATTTAGCGAAAGTCAGCCAACATATCCTACCCTTTCACTCTGGAGTGCTCTAGCCAGGAGCATTTTACCCAGTTGTTGCCAATGGGAAATTAGGTAGCTCTATAGAAGGTGTTTCTAAGAAAAGGTCCTTGACCCTAAGTCATGGGCCCAGGGGTAGATAGTCTCTGTCTTTGCGCTGGACATTGCAATTCCAGTTGGGCTGCCTGAACCAGAGGGAAAATCCAGTGAACACAAAGGATGTCAGAGGAGAGAGAAGGAAAACCTAGGGTGGTTATGCACATCACGAGCCTCATAATCAGTTCTAAGATGTTGCCTTCTCCTGATCTTTCCATTATGGAAAATATTAAGTTCCTTGTTTTTAAGTCAGTTTAAGTAAGAGTTTTCTACTACTGATTGCCAAAGTCATCCTTCCTGATAATGTAAGTCACCAAACTCTCTGAGTTTTAATTTCTGCATGTATTAAATATACTTGAAAATGTCCTGTCTTCCAGAAAAATCTGTGCAAAATACTGTGAATTAAAAGGCATTGTACGAATACAAGGCAAACAAACAAATTGACTTTCATATATACATTATGTATACCCAGTGCTGTGCTATAGTCAGCATATACCAGCTCACAGAAAGCCCATTTTCAAATGTTTAGGAACTCTGCAAACTCATTGACATCACATACATTAAAATCAGCCATTCTCTAGTACGAATACAAAACAATTTGCTTATCCATTCACCTGTTGATGCATATTTAGTTTTTTATTTTCAGTCTGGGCTATTACAAATAAAGCTCTACAAACGTTTATGTAAAGCCCTCTGCATAGACATGTTTCCATTTCCCTTGAGTAAAAAGCTAAGAGTAGAATGACTAGATCATATTTTCAGTCTATTATTTACTTAATGGAAACTGCCAAATTGGTTTCCAAAATGGTTGTGCCATATTATATTCCCTTCATCGATAAGCGGGAGTTCCAATTTCTTTACATCTTAGACAACAGTTGAAATTCTTAGTTTTTTGAAAAAAATTTTTAGCCATAATAATGAATATATAGCGGTATCACATTGTGGCTTATATTTGTATTTCTCCAATGATTAATGATGTCAAATATATATTTATAAGTTTATCTGGTACTGGCCTTGAAGGGTCATACTTTTGCCCATTTTTGGGAGTTGTTTCTGTTTTTATTATTGAGTGGGAGAGTTTGTTAACACATCCTCAATACAGATTCTTTATGAAATGATATTTTCTCTCAGTCTGTAGCTTGCCTTTCATTTTTAAAATACAGTGTCTTTCAAACAGTAAAAGTTTTAATTTTGGTAAAAATAATTTTATTCTTCTTTTGTGACTCATGATTTTTATGTCGCATAAACTGTTTATGAAGTTTTTATATGCCCCAGAGTTGCAAAGTCTTGTTCATATTTCCTTCTATAATTATTATATTATAATGATTATGCTTAGTGTATAATGCATTTTGAGTTAATTTTGGTATGTGGTATGATGTAAAAGTCAAGATTTTCTTATTTATTATAAACATGAAAATACAGTAGTCCCAGGATCTTTTGTTGAAAAGGTAAGTAATACTTTCTTCCTTGAATAACCTTGGCCCCCTTTCTGAGACGCAGTTGAACATAAAAATGTGAATTTATTTTTGGACTCTATTCTGTTCCAGGAATCTAGTATTTATCCTTACACCAATACCACAGCTGCATCATATAGTTTGAAGTCAGCTAGTGTGACTTCTCCATCTTCTTTGTTCAAAATGATTTTTGCTACTTGTGGTCATTTTTATTTTTCACATAAATTTTAGAAGTAGTTTGATAATTTCTAAAAAAAGCTTCTGAAATTTTGATTGGAACTATGTTTAATTTATAAATTAGTTTGGGGAGAACTGACATTTTAATGCTTTCTTTCAATATATAAAAATATTGTATCTCTTGATTTGTTTTATGTCTTTCAAACATTTCTTTCAGCAATGCTTTATAATTTTCAGGGTATAAGTTTTGCATGTATGTGTTAAATTTATCCCTAAATATTTCACTATTTTAGTATAGTCTTTATTTCAATTTAATTATTTACTTATTTTTGAGATGGAGTCTTGCTTTGCCACCCAGGCTGGAATGCAGTGATGTGATCTTGACTCACTGCAACCTCCACCTCCCGGGTTCAAGCAACTCTCCTGCCTCAGTCTCCCAAGTAGCTGGGACTATAGGCACACACCACTACAGCCAGCTAATTTTTGTATTTTTAGTAGAGATGGGGTTTCACCATGTTGGCCAGGCTGGTCTGGAACTCCTGACCTCAGGTAACCCACCTCCCTCGGCTTCCCAAAGTACTGGGATTACAGGAGTGAGCCACTGCACCTGGCCCTTTATTTCAATTTTTAATTATCCATTGCTAGCGTGTAGAAGGCAACCAACTTTTTTTGCATGTTGCTCTTGTGTGCTATCTTGTTTATCTTTAACACTCAAATAAGATATTACTATTCTTTATACATTCAATGATATTTCAGATTTGTCTTCAATTACTTTGCTTTTCTTTCTTTGAAAATCAGAAAATTTCCTTCTCAGATCTTTACTCGTATTGTATAAGTATAGATTTTAGTAAGTATCTGTTGTGGTAAACTCAGTTTTTGTTTGGCTAAGCATATCTTTAATTAGTTTTTAATGATCCTTAAAGTAGACATAAAATTTAAGAACATTTTTCTTTTCAGAAAGTTTTATAATGATAAGTAGATATATGAAACTTTAAGGTAACAAAATAAAACATAAAATTGTTACTTGAGTGAAGAAATAAAATGCTGCTAGTACTTTAGAAGTTCTATAGACAAACTTGTTGCCAAATCTTTTGTCAAATAATAAACTGCTGGGAGCAAGCCCTCCCGAAATCTGGCCATAAACTTGCCCCAAAACTGGCCATAAACAAAATCTCTGCAGCACTGTAACATGTCCATAATGGCCCTAACGCCCAAGCTGGAAGGTTGTGGGTTTACAGAATGAGGGCAAGGAACATCTGGCCCGCCCAGGGCAGAAAACCGCTTAAAGGTATTCTTAAACCACAATTAGCATGAGCGATCTGTCTTAAGGGCGTGTTCCTGCTGCAGTTCACTAGCCCAACCTATTCAATTAATTCGGCCCATCCCTTCATTTCCCATAAGGGACACTTTTAGTTAATTTAATATCTATAGAAACAATGCTAATGACTGGCTTGCTGTTAATAAATACATGGGTAAATCTCTGTTCGGGGCTCTCAGCTCTGAAGGCTGTGAGACCCCTGATTCCCCACTTCACACCTCTATATTTCTGCGTGTGTGTCTTAATTCCTCTAGCGCTGCTGGGTTAGGGTCTCCCTGACCGACCTGGTCTCGGCAAACCATCCCAAAACTTAATTGCTTACAACAAGAGCTGGTTATTGAGCTCAGATTTATGTAGGACAATTCTTTTCACTACATTCTATCAGCTGATCTCTGATGAGATTACTCATGCGGTTTAGCTGGGGGCTAGACTGACAAGGATGGTCTCAGCCAAATGTCTGGTATTTGGCAGGTAGTACCAAGGGCTGATTGACAGACAGTTAGGACACATGTCTTCTCCCTGATGTGACCATTCATCTTCCATCAGCCTAGTTCAACTTTTCAGGGCTCTAAATTTAGCAAGAAAACATACCCTGATTCTCAAGCACTTTGAAAGTCTCTGACTGCATTGCACTTGATATTGTCCCATTGGCCAAAGCAAGACATGTCCCCATCCAGATTTAAAGGTGGAGATCTAGATTTTCTTTATTCATGGAGCTAGAAACATTTTCAGCCATTTTTGTAAATTATCACATCTTCTTATCCATATATAGTCAAATGTATATATATTCATACATATTAACACATATTCACATATACTAATTTCCTTTCCAAAGAAAAGAAAGCAAAGTAATTGAAGATAAGTCTGAAATAACATTGCATGCATAAACGAATAGAAATAATACCTTATTTGTGTTTTAAAAATAAGACAGAATACAAGAGCAAAATGCAAAAAATACACTAGAATCATAAGAATATTCTCACATATTGTCTACTAAGCCTTTTATAGATAATATAATTTCATTTTCATATGTATAATCAGTGTCCTGATTATTTATTGAGTAGTCCACTGCTTCCTGAGTGATCTGAAATGCCATCTCTGTCACAATTCAAGTGTGTACTATGAATGTGGGCTTCTGTTTCACTAATTTAAAAAATCCTTTAGATTATGAAATCTTCTGAAGTGTAAGTGTGCATTCTATTCCATTAATTTCTACTCTTATTTATTTCCTTCTTTCTTTGAATTCATCCCCTTATTTTTCTAATATATTATCTCATTAATTTTATGCTTTTTCAAATAACATAGATTTATGGTATATATTTCTGAATTCTATGTTATCCATATTCTCCAAGTCATTTGTGTACAAATTTTATAACGGTTTAATTATACAATTTTCTAAATTTTACTATGATTTCTCTTATTATTTAGAATTCTACACATATAGAGATTTACTAGTTTTAAAAGCATTTTTCTAATTTAATTAGATTATATTCTGAGAATGAGTTTGGATGGTATAGCAACACTTCAAATTTTATTAAGACTAACTTTTATATATGTTTCTTATTTGCTTGAGAATAACATTATGTTTCATCTATATAATATAGTTGATTTTGTTATTCTTATCAAATATGGATAGAAATAAATGGCTAGATAGAGGTATTCAATATTCTGCAAGTCAGGAAAACAGAGCTTCATGGTTTGTTCTTAAAATCTTTTCATGTTCTAGTAGATTTATTTTTTACTTTCAATTACTGAGAGAGGCATGTAAAAATCTTTCACAATCATAATTGTGACTTTTTCCATCTTTACTTTAAATCTGTCTGTTTTCACTTTGTATGTTTTGAAGTTGGTCGCACAGGTTTAAAACTATCGTGTCTTTTTAAACAATGGAAACTTTAATGGTATGTGTTGACCTTCCCTGTCATTATTCATGCCTTTACATTAAATCTGTCTCTTTAGATGCTAGTATAGTTGCTCCAGTTACTTATAGTTAATTTATAGTTAATATTCGTAAGCTATACCTTTTCTGTGTTTTTTTTTTTTTTTTGAGACGGAGTCTGGCTCTGTCGCCCAGGCTGGAGTGCAGTGGCCGGATCTCAGCTCACTGCAAGCTCCACCTCCAGGGTTTATGCCGTTCTCCTGCTTCAGCCTCCAGAGCAGCTGGGACTACAGGCACCCGCCACCTCGCTCACCTTTTCTGTGTTTTAACTTTGAATATGTATATCTCTTTCCAACAAAATAAATTTATAAAATCCATTCTGATAATCTTGGTCTTTTAAATGGAAAGTTTGGTCTCTTTAGATTCATAACAATTACTGATCTATTTTGAATTATTCCTCCCATCTTATTATGTTTTTGCTATTTGTCTCACTAATTTTTGTCTTTTTCTTACTTTCTTAATTGACGTGTTTTGTTCTTTGCTTTTTCTCATTCAATTGCTTTTTTTTCTATATGCTTAGAAGCTGTTATTTTCTGTATATTCTTTTAGTGATTACTCTAGCAAATTTAACATTCATGCTTACTAGGTCCAGTATTTGCATTCTACTTAAGAAGAATTTAAGTTTAGAACTCTTAATTCTAGTCATCCCCAACTTACTTGTCATTGTCTAGTGTTTTCTTGGTGATCTGTTTATTTTCTCACGGATTAGACATTGCCATTATCACTTTATAATGTCAATATTTGTTATTTACCACAACAGAGTAGTAAGCAGTGGTGTCTGCAGGCATGTTGCCTGGTTGCGAATCCCCTGCCACTTATAAATTCTGTCATCTTAAGACAAGTTAAACGTGTTTAATAATAGGATCTTACTCATAGTATGGTAATAAGGATTAAATGAACTAAAACATGCTTACAGAAATTATCTGGTGCATAATTGCCCAGTAGGGATTTACCACTGGCTTTGGTATCTACATTACTTCCTGTAACTAGACTTTTCACAGAGGTTCATTTACTCTTCTCCTGAAATACATTCTTTACAAATTCCCATGGAGAAGATTTTTCGGTGATTCTTCAGGTTTTATCTGTCCAAACATGCATTTATTTTACAATTCTGAAAGAAAGACTACTGTGAATAGAATTTTAGATTGATGCTCTTTTCTCTGAGTGCATTGAAGATTGTATTACACCATCGTTCTCTCCCAAAACGCTGACAGGAAGAGCAGTGAGCCTTTACTTTATGGGTTATCTGTCTTTTGTTCTGTGTCTATTTTAAGATCTCTCTCTCTCTCTCCGTCTCAATCTCGTCTTTTTTTCTTCTTTTCATGTACTAAATCTAGATGTGATTTAAAAAATATCTGGACTCATTAGACTTTCTGGACCTCAGGATTCAGCATTTATCTCACTTTTATCTTTTCACGTCTTCTGTCTCCCTTAATCTTTTTTTCTTTTTCTGCAACTGCAATGAGATGTATGTAATATCTGCATATTTTGTTGTGTGTTTCTCACATTTTTCTGTCTCTCTACGCTGCAATATGGGGTAGTTCTTCTTTCTTCTTTCCATATGAAAACATATCTATCTTTCAGTATACTGCTTCTCCTTCCATTTGTGGTGTTTCATATCAGTCTTTCAGTATACTACTTATTTATTTCCATCTCTACTCAATTTCACATCTGCCTCTCAGTGCACTGTGTCTCCTTCCATCTCTACTCAATTTCACATCCACCTCTCAGTGCACCAGGTCTCCTTCCATCTCCACTCAGTTTCACATCCAGCTCTCAGTGCACCAGGTCTCCTTCCATTTGAACTAAGTCTTTTGCGTACTCATCTGTCAAGGTTTTCATTCCAATGTAAATGCTTCACTTCTAGAAGTTGTATTGCTTTTTTCTTTTCTTTCAAGCCTGCCTGCTTTTTAAATCTTTTTGAGGCAGCAGCTCTCTGTTACCCAGGTTGGCATGCCAGTGGCACAATTACAGTTCACTGTATCGTCAAACTCCTGAGCTCACCTTTTAAGTAAGTAGGAAGACAGGTGCCTGCCAGTATGCCAAGCCAATTATTATTATTATTATTATTTTTAGAGATGAGGTTTTGTTATATTGCCCTGGCTGGGTTTTTTTTTTTTTTTTTTTTTTTTTTGAATCCCACTGTGTCACCCAGGCTGAAGTGCAGTGGAATGACTACAGGCACAGGCCACCATGCCCTGCTTTATTTATTTATTTATTTTATTTTATTTTATTTTTTTTAGTAGAGACTGGGTTTCACCATGTTGGCCCAGCCTGGTCTTGAACTCCTGACCTCAAGTGATCTGCTTGCCTTGGCCTCCCAAGATGCTGGGATTATAGGCATGAGCCCCTGGCTGGTCTTAAACTCCTGGACTCAAGCAATCTTTGTGCCTTAGCATCCCAAGTAGCTGGGATTACATGCATGAGGCAAGGTGCCTGGCCTAGTCTGCCTGAAAGTTTCTGATAATAAACAGTACCTTGTTTGTGTATCCTATTGCCTCTTTTACAACTTCAAACATTCAAATTGTACTTGTACTTAGTATTGTATAATCCCAATGGCTGAATTTCTTGATTAGGCAAAGTGAAGAACTAACTCTGCTGCTTTTTTTTTTTTTGCTTATAGTGGTTTTTGGGGTGTGTGTGTGTGTGTGTGTGTGAGATACTGAAATAAAAGTTCATCATATATTCTGTTCTGTATGTGTAGAATCTAATTTCAAGTTGATAGTGCATATCTCTTCTGGGGTGTTACACCTCTTCAATCAAAGCATGTGCCCTAATCAGAGGGCATGTAAATTTAAAATCTAAAACCATGTATGAGAAGCTTATAATTACAAATAAATTATCAGGTATATTTTTCTCTCCAGAGACAAATTTCAATGGATTATTGCCATTGAAATCTCCCCACACAGGCTGGAAGATTGCTTTTTAATCTAGCCCTTGTTTTCATGCAAGGTATAGCCTGTCAATGTGTCTGGATCTTTTGTAAATCCCCATTTTTTTCTGGCCCAAGGTCCTGTCTCCTCTTCCCCATGAAGCCCAGGTGTCTGAATCACTAAAACCCTCACACATCAGAGCTAGCAGAAACTTCACTGTCATTTTGTATCTTTTCTGTAACAGAAAGTATTTTAAATTTCCAAACTCACCTCTACCTTGGAAGGACAGTTCTCCAGAAGGCATCCAACTGACCTTCTCCCAGCGCCCTTCTTGCTTGTAGTTCTCAATAATCACTAGAACGGCTGGGTACGTAACATGCTGAGATAGGGAGAATGGCCTGACAGTTGGGGCTCTGTTGTCATGCTGCCCTAGAAACAGAATGTGCTTTAATGCTGTAACCCAGCCATTCCTATTGTCCCAG
>NC_045448.1:97369092-97410749 GCF_002776525.5 Piliocolobus tephrosceles
CTCATTCTCTCCTACTCGGAAAGGTGAGTAACGCCACCAGCTTAGTAACTCCAGGTATTCGATAATTCAACTTATTCATATCTCAGTGATCATTGCTTGTGACCAACCTTTCCTGATGACTTTTGACTTCAGACAAGGAGTTTATTAACTTGATGCTGAAATAATTTCTAACAATAACATTCTTATCAATGCATTTGAGGGGAAAGTAATTTCTGGAAACTCACACATTTTACCAGCTAACTTTGTTGTTCACATGAGTTATTATCGTAGTTGTTACATTCCTTTTTCAGACCTGCTATGATGGAGATCACGCATCTCTTATAAATTTTAATCATTAAGTAAGTATTTATTAAGTGCCTACTGTGTGCCAGACTTAATGCCAAAGCAACAAGGAAGCAAAAATGAGAAAAGTGAAATGGATTCTTTCCCTCATAAAGATTACATCCCAGTGGGAAAAAGGAAGAACCCAACAATTACATAAACATATGTAAAAGCACATGAGAGAATTGTGGAAAGCCTATTTTGTACAGGGGGATAAATCTTATAAAAACAAAGAAACAGTTTTGCGAGAAGGTATTATGTATATATATGTATTTTTTTTCTAATTTAGTAGTGAGAGTTTCTTCACGAAGGTGGCTATGAACTCTACCTCTGCTCTTATGGGGCTCCAGGGATTTGACTGTAGATTTCTGCGATATGCTTTTCGCAAAATACTTTTGTTTTTTATCCTGGTGGATAGCCTAATGCCTAAGCATTTGATCTGTGACCAAGTGTCCCTCTCACAGGAATATCCTGGGAGACACCATAGTGGCTGTTGTCTTACCTGTGTCCAACTGACTCCAAGCAAAATAGTCAGCCTCTGGGAGAGCCCTGAAAAGCAAAGAAGCTATATTCAGGTTTATTAGTCAGGTGAGACACAGAGAAAGCAAGTGAACAAAACACAAAAAATAACAGAGGTGGTTTATTACCTACAGATCCCAGAGGGAAGAGGACAGCACACCTCACAGGGTTAATGGGAAGTGGGGAACCACAGGGGACAAGCACGCTCAGCTAGTGGGTGGGGAGCAAGAGAGAAAACAAGAGACCTGTGGGCTGAAGCTTTTATTGGCTTCCAGGGTGTTACCCAAACATGTTTCCCATGAGGAGTCAAGATTGGTGGGTTTACAGCAAGCTGGAACGAGTTCCTTAGAAACGTGCTATGACTGAGAGGTGGCCATTGTGATGTATCTGCTCAGTCTATGCAAGGTGTGGGGGTCAGTGGTGCAAGTCAAGTAGATTGTGTTCTAGAGAGAGGTAGTCACCAAGAGGTGGTTATTTAAAGCAGATATCTGGACTGATCACAGTAAGGAATTGGAAGGAGGTCAAGAACCGGGAATTGTGTCAAGAGTGGCAGCCCTGCTTCTGGGATGAGAAAATCTAGCTTATATTCAAAATATACCAAAGCAACATAAAATTACAGTAATTCACTATAGCCTATAATGACAGATCTGAGTTTATCCAAGGAGCAGATAAAGAAGTGATACTAGTGGTGAGATGAGAAGAAGGACTTGGGTCTGGAGAGCCCGGGAGATCAGAGCTGCTGATATGACAGAGAAGAAAGAGTGCTAGGCAATCGGGCTGGGGAGGTAGGCATGGCATGACTAACAGGGTTGAGGAGGTTACTCTGTGGGCAGTATTGTTTTAGTCAGGAAACAAGCACAGAGGTTCACACTAGAGAGGAGCAGAGAGGAAACGGAGTCAATATAGTTAACATGGACAGATCTTTCTTTCCAACGAAGACGATGTAGGTGTCTTAGTCACGTCTTAGCCATGGCTAAATTACTATACCCCATGCTTTCCTCTTTTAAACTATCAAGAGCTATTGTGAAACTATATTCTTAGAAGAATCAGATCAGTCATCAAAATCATTTCATATGTCCTCACATCCAAATATTGCAAAAGCAGTGAACTTGAACTTTGCAGAGAAGAACTCTTTGGAATTAATTTTATTCCTCAAATAACATGCCATCAGAGGATCTGTCTCTCTCTTCCACTGTTAGGCCCTTTCCACATGGCAAACAAAACAGCTCATCACCAGAACACTGGGGGGAAATAACATTTAAGCGTAAACGAGCACCAATTCCTCAATAATCATAAATTCATTTATTCAATTTATCAGTGAAAATGTATTAAACATCTATTATGTGTCAGGCTCCATTCTCTGTCCTGTAAAAGGAAAATTAATTAACTTCCAGTAGCTTCATTTTATTAGCAAGCTTTTGGAAGTATGGCCCGAGCAGTTATTCTCCTGAGCAGTCATCCAATAAAAGTTTGTACCAAATGCCCTCCATCTCCCTTTTAATGAAACAGTAAGCTAATAGACACCGAGGAGCTAGAAGCCAAAGAGTTTTGAAGAGATGCCTCGCCAGTTGCTGATTTCACACTGGACCCTTCTGAGATAGCCTGGTGATAACTCAAACCAGCATAGAGGTAATCAGCTGCTAATCAAGAACACACAAATGTTGTTGCAATCTGAGTTTTTTTTCTTGTCTCACTTTTGGAAATACCTCAGAAAAAGATGCATGGCTGTCAAAACTCTGAACTAAATTTTTTAAAGGGGATGGAGATTGCGAAGCCACCCTTTATGAATACAACAAATGGACTCAAGTCCTAGTTCACAAATTTTTAATAACATTGTTTCAGATGGACTCTAGCTTCACTTCCTTCCTTTTTTTTTTTTTTTACAATAAATAAGTTGAAATTAATACACAGACTAACAGATTAGCCAGGCAGAAGAAAGATCTCAGGGACAAATAGTACTGTCCTCAAAACACCAGCAGGAAAAAGCCATATATATCTGCATTGCACTGTATTTTTCTATTTTCTATACCCAACTAAGCCAAATAAAGTTCATGGAATTGGAGAGCTGGCTCTACTACAATGATATGTATAGACTCACCTATTTGTAATGTTAGCTGTAAATAGTATAGATTTGATTAACATCTTTAATACTGGCTATTGAATGGGGACAGAATAGACTTAGCTTTTATGGGGTAAGTCATTTCTGTTCATGAAGATCTTATAGAATCTTATAGGTAAGATAAAGGTATCTAGGTATCTAGGATTTTTGTCTGTCAGCAATAAAGAAAAATCATGAATGAACCCCTCCTTACAGTCCTGCAAAAAAGTGAATGTATCTGTTGTTTGGAAAGATTTAAAGTAGAGAGAATGTTCCCATCTGCAGGGGACCGTTTATGTGAAGTTGTTCTTGAAGACAGGGAAAGGGCTTAGATAATCCCTGGGAAGCCTCCCGCCCAACCCTCCAGCAGTAACCTCCCCTGGTAAGCCTACTGGTATCTTCTTCCCTCTATGCTGCTTTTGTGTGAAGGGTAATAGCTATGATACCTAGGGTAATTCCAGAAATGCATGTGTCCCACTGAGTGCCACTTGTGTCTATTCGGCAGGGTGAGACTCAGACATTGTGGCACTTAGCAGTAACTTTGATAACTCAAAAGAGGCAAATGCTCATCAGAATTTTCCCCTATCACAGAGCCCTGGCAAGAGTATTTTTCTCCTGCAGTGATGAAATAAAACATTAAATATTCTGTCTTCTCCAAACAAAAAACATAACACAATCCCTTTTTATCTGACAGTTTACTGAAACTTATTTTTCTAGGTTCATCAGTTACCTTTTTATTTTACTTATTTGTATTTATTTATTTATTTAGAGACAGAGTCTCACTCTGTCACCCAGGCTAGAGTGCAGTGATGTGATCTCACTGCAAACTCCGCCTCCTGGGTTCACGCCATTCTCCTGCCTCAGCCTCCTGAATAGCTGGGACCACAGGCACCTGCCACAATGCCCGGCTAATTTTTTTTTTTTTTTTTTTTTTTGTATTTTTAGTAGAGACAGGGTTTCACTGTGTTAGCCAGGATGATCTAGATCTCCTGACCTCGTGATCCACTCTCTTCTGCCTCCCAAAGTACTGGGATTACAGGCGTGAGCCACTGCACCCAGCCCAGTTACCTTTCTTTTAATAGGTGGCAGATAAAATTAGAGATGAGACAATGCATGGCAAAGAAAGTCTCTTTCTAGAAACTGAGATACCTAAAACTAAACCCAGCCAGAAAACACTTTCCATGTCACAGATGACATCACTTATCGACTTATATCTCTGCCAGCTAAAAGAACTGCATATACAGTCACTTATGGATGCTATAAGCCAGTGGACAAAAATAATATTAAAAAGAGAGACAAAGAAAAAATATTGGGAAACTTAGATTCCAGGACTGGTGTCCACCTTGCACCCTGAACTGTCGGGACAGTTAGCCACCTGTAATCCTGAGTGGGAAGAAGCAGATAAATTATTATCTTACTAGTTTTTATTCATCTTAAATGTATGTATAGCTTGTATTTATCTCAATGTTTAATATTAGAAAGGTTTTGGTCTTTCTTTAGAAGTTTGGTAATATTCTTGTGACCAGAAATGCGCCATAGGAAATTAACTCTTGTTTCTATCAATTATTCTACAATAAAGTTGTTTTCATTATTATTTATTTAATTTAGTTATTTATTTATTTTTTGAGACAGAGTCTTACTCTGTCACCCAGGCTGAAGTGTAGCGGTGCGATCTCAGCTTACTGCAACCTCCACCTCTCCTGCCTCAGCCTCTCGAGTAGCTACGAACTACAGATACACACCACCATGCCTGGTTAGTTTTTGTATTTTCAATAGAGATGGAGTTTCGCCATGTCGGCCAGGCTGGTCTCCAACTCCTGACCTCAAGTAATCCACACACCTTGACTTCCCAAAAGGTTGGGATTGCAGGCATGAGCCACAGCACTCAGCCAGGTTGTTTACATTATATGTCATTTGGTGCAGTCTCAATTTCCAAGAACCTATAGGTGATCTTAAGTGAAGCTTTACTGTACTTTTCAGGCCTGTTCCTATCTCAGCAGTGAAAGTGGAGATCCCTCGGACATACTCTCTGTTGTTACTAAGGGCTACACAAAACAAAGCCTAGCACATATTTTTAAAGTTTTAGGGTTCATCCTAAATCAATTTTGACACCTTTCTCACTCCTCCTGATTTGAGCCCCCTTACACACATACCCAGTTGTGTACCCCACGGTTAGGGCCATCTCGCCTTCAACCTCAGAAGTGCCCTACATCAGTGAGGGTACCTTGTACAGCCCTATCCTTTCGCTGCCACAAATGTTATATTAGATGTTTATAGTCAAACACAGACTATAGAGTAAAAAGTGTCCCAATTTTTTCTTTGTCTCTCTTTTTAATATCATTTCTGTCCAGTGTCATATGGTATCCATAATTGATTATAGCTGCAGTTCTTCTAGCTCAATTGATAAGTGATGTTTTATGTGATTTGGAAAGTGTTTTCTGTTAGGTTTCAGTTTTACATCTCCCAATTTTCATAAAAAGAGACATTCTTTGCCTTGGGCTGACTCATCTCTCAATTCATCTGCCATCTCTTATCTATGACACACACCCACACTCACTCAGATAGGAATCATATAGACATGGCAATCCACCTCACGTGCACAGCGTTGGGATGTAGGAGAGGAAACTGAAATACCCAGAGAAAACCCACACAGACATGAAGAGAACATGCAAATGCCACTCAGACAGTGGCCTTGCAGAGACTGTATATATTTTTTCTTATCAACATATCATTGAAGAAAATTACACCACTGGGAGACTTGCTGTAGCAAAATGGGCTGGCAAAAAGTCAGAGCTGTCCTGAAGATACAGTAGCCAGCCCAGTGCCTAAGGCACTGATTCAGAGTGACTTTGGAGTGTCCACTTACTGAAGTGTAAAATCACTAAAGGAGATTTTGGTGGGAGTCAGGATAAGCTGCTCAATTTTGGACATGCTAATTTAGAGACAGCTATTTAGTACATATGTGGAGAGGGCACGCAGGCACTTGGAGACATGAGTTCAGGGAGAGTTCTAGGCTGTGGACGTAGATCTGGGAGTTGGTGTTTAAATGGAATTTATAGACATGAGACTGAGTGAAAGCATCAGAGCAGAGGGAATTTTTAAAGAAGAGAGGAGGCCTGGGGCCATTTAACACTTAGAGGCACAGGTATGAGGAGGAGCCTGTGAAGCAGAATGACAAGTGGCACCAAGTGAAGCAGAAGAAGAATAGTGAGGAAGTGGAGGCAAGAGAAGGAAGTGTTTCAGGAAGGAAAGAGTCACCAGCTGTGACACATCTGGCATAGGACAAATGAGATGAGCCCTGAAAATTGGCCATTAGCTTCAGAAAAGTGTAGTAGTTGGTGAAGTTGAAGAAAGCTGCTTTTAGTGTGGTGTTGGGAATAATGCCTGGCAGAATTGGACTCAAGAAACAATAGAAGAAGGCAAGGTAGAGATAGCAAATACCTTGTTGGGCAGATATTCAGGTGGTTACCAAGTAGGTAGGTAGAAAAGCTATTTTGGTAGAAACCTGGGCGATTGGAAATGGCGTTTCAGGAGTTGCATTTGGTTTAAAGACATAAATACCATTCAGGGAGAGAAGTCCTCTAAAGAGGTATCCAGTATAATTGCATCTGAGAGCAAAATCCAGAGGAAAACAAACCATAAACCACGGGCTAGAGGGTCCCAGATATATAAAAGGGCCTGGCGCGGTGGGTCACGCCTGTAATCCCAGCACTTTGGGAGGCTGAGGTGGGGAGATCACGAGGTCAGGAGATCCAGGCCATCCTGGCTAACACAGTGAAACCCCGTCTCTACTAAAAATACAAAAAATTAGCCCGCGATGTGGCAGGTGCCTGTAGTCCCAGCTACTCGGCAGGCTGAGGCAGGAGAATGGTGTGAACCCTGGAGGCGGAGCTTGAAGTGAGCCGAGATTGCGCCACTGCACTCCAGCCTGGGCGACAGAGCGAGACTCTGTCTCAAAAAAAAAAAAAAAAAAAAAAAGATATATCAAAGGTGATGGAAATCCAGCTGAATTGATAATGCATATGAGTAGAGAGAAGAGAAATTTAGCAAGATGAGAGGAGGCACGTCGGATTTTTCCTAGAAGGCATTTTAATGGGGCTGAGTGCCACATTTCAGGATCAAGTCCTTGGTTCTACTCCTTTTGGCGGCAGGAAAACATGACCACTGCTCCCCACTAAAAATATCAAGGCTTTTGGTACTATGATGCCTCTAAAAGGATAAGCCTTTTGCTTGGCTATAAAAAGCTGCTATTATCAGCTGGGTTGAAGAATCATAGCGCGAGTCCCATAAACAAAATATCCCTCAGTGCCTTTCATAAATGTGAATTTCAACTTATTTATGTCTTTGGCCTTTGAACCACCTCCTCAAAGGGTTAATACCTTAACCTTTTACCAGGTAAATTTTTAGTGAGAATTAGTTTTGCTCTTGGTGTAGCTCATACTAAACCCCTGGGAAGGGACTGATCTGGAAGGAGGAAAGATGGAGCTTGAATCACCCAGTCTGTCTTGCTGATGGTGAGCCATGGCCTAGGGTCTAGCTGTGTGAGGAGAGGATCCTAAAAATAGACTGCCATCAAGGTGGCTGAGTCAAAGCGCTGCGATGCCAGTGAAAAAGTGCAGGAGAAAGAAGTGTTGCTGACTGTATCACAAAAATTTCTGCCTTTCAGGTGGATTTTCCCATGCTTTGAAATTAATCTGCCAACATAATAGTTAAGTTTGCGTATGATTGAATTAGGTGACTAAGCAATCTTCACAAATAAACAAAAGAAAAATAATATTGTTCAACATTTTTTGTTTTGCTTTTAAAAGTGTGATGGAATTTTAGGTTCAAAAAGAAACTATGAGCCAGAAAAACAGAGAGAGAAAGAGAGAGAGAGAGAGAACCATCTTTCACAGAAAATCAAATGTTTCATAACTCAGAAAAAATGAATACTTCTAACTTTTAAGAAAAAAATCTTAAATTGTTTATTTCATCCATGAGGCTTCTCAGCCCACAGATCAGGTTTTGTGTTTGTTTGTTTTGATCTTCCACATTTTTGTCATCTTCAATACTCACCTTGAGTTCACCTTCCTGCCCCTTTCTCTCTTATTCTCTCTGACTTTAATGCTTCTTCTTGCCTTTTCATGGCTATAACTATCTTCTGCTTATTTTTCTGCATTAGGTTTTTCCTCTAAGTCTCCAATGCCTGTCAACTCATATATTAATAATTATAAGACATTCTCCCTGCTCACAACAGGCACTTCCAGCAACATTTCTTATCATGTTTGTGCTTATTTTGATCTTTGATGCAGGCAGTTAAGATTACCTTTGTGTGTGTATATATATATATATATATATATATATATATACATATATATAAAATGCACATATATATACACACATGCATATACACACACACATATATATATACACATACAGTATCTACTAAACGTTCAAAATATTTAGATTCTTCTACTATACTGTGATGAAAGCACACATTAGTGACAATTTTCATGCACAGATTTCTACTTTCTATGGGACCCCTTATTTAGACATGAAGTATTAGGTTTATGTCAAAATGTAGGAGAAACAAATTTTTTAAGAACAACAAAAACAGGAAAGGAAGAATGTTAAGATTTTTGAAGAGAAAAGTTAAATGTTACTATATTTTATGTACGTGTTATTTACCTAATATTTTAAAGGGTAAGATGTCATCCACACAGAGTTGTCACCATGAGTGCTTATGTCTTCTCTAGCTGAAACTGTGAACACTTATGTCTTCTCTAGTTTCTCCAGCTCTCTTAATTTTATAATTCCTTCTCTAATTCCACATTGCTTACTGCATTTTTCTGATTTCTTCATTTTCCACAAGGATGCATTTCCTCACTTTCCGTTATTTTAGTGTTTTCTTCTTTGTTTGGAATTTTCTCTCTAAGGGATATCATCTATATCCTTCATGCTGATGACCTCCAGTCCATCTCTACACACACTCTCTCACACTGTGTGTGTGTGTGTGTGTGTGTGTGTGTGTGTGTGTCTTGCTAGAACTACACATCTGTATTTTTATATTCTGGCTGGATTGTCACCTGGATTCCCAACAGGCTCCACACAGTATGTCCAAGTGGATATCATCTTTGACTCCCCAATCTAGTTACTTACACTGATTTCCTTTTATCTGTTGGCAGCCACACAGGGAGAATGGCTGAGCTACTCCCCACCATCACAACCACCATCAGAGTACACACGCTAAGCAGTGTTTGCCTCAGGATGAAGCAAAACACACAGACTTCTGAAGTGGGCACTCCAACACTGGAGACTCATTGTCTCGGGTAACAATACCAGGTAACATAAAGCCACAGGAGGTATGGAGAGGTCCCAAACCCAGAAAATAAGCTATGTATGAGTTTCAGCTTAATTCCTGTTCTGCTGGTCTCCTGAAATCACTAAATGTGATATTCTGAGTGTGGAGTTTCATTTTTTTGCAGGGATTCCCTGAAAAATGAGAAAACAGACTTGAGCTAGTAATATATTCTACTTAGACTATCTATAAATATTTACAGACAAACAAGAATCACAGCCTAAGAAGAGACACCACATGCAAACAACAACTGAACAAACTCTAAGAAAGCAAAATTCATAAAGTGGAAAAAGGAAACCTCGACATAAACAATCCTCATTCCTCATCAAGAATTGAGATGTAATTTGTTAAAAAAGAAGTGGAGAAAGAGGATGATGAGGAAGAGCAGAAGCAAGAGGTGAAGATGAAGAGAAGGAAAAGAAAAATAAATGAAAATGAAGTGATTAAGGGTAAAATAGAAGCTTCTCAACAGTTCTTGGAGTTTTAAAATATTGTTATGGAAACAAAATAATAAAGAGTAGGTGAGTGCTATAAATAAGATACATGGTGAGAATGTGATTTTTAAGGTGGAAACTTGTGTGAAGGCAACAAAAGATATTAGAAGAAAAACAATGAAACTTGGAAGATAAATCTAAAAGTTCCAACATTCATCTAATAGGAGTTCTAGAAATTCATACAATGATTTGCTAAAGATGAGAGTATCAAAGACGTTTTTTAAAAAAAGAAAACTTCATGGTGCAAATAACTTAAGTTCACCTCAAGAATAAAAGGGCCAACAGGGTACAGAGCTGACTAGTAAAATTCATATTACTTGTAGAATATAAACATATGGGGGATAATAGGATTACAAAACCTAAAATAGTTGCTGAGAAATTATTTCTAAGTACTTAGAGGCCTAATGTAAAAATAATTATCTTTTGTAACTAAAATTCCATTTTATTTTAAGAAAGCGCAGGAGGTGGTGAAGTTAGAATAAAAAGTAAAAGGATGCGAAGAATAATGTTCTTCCATGTGCAGTGTGAAAAGACACAGGCAGAAGAATATATAAACAAAATGTTTCTAGTAAAAAAAAAATAACCTTCGGAAAATAATGAGCAAAATAAAACTCAGAAAAAAAAAAAAAAAGCAAATGAGACAGACTCCTAATTCACAGAAGAAATCCATGCGTCTGATAAACTAACAAGAAACTGGTAATCAACGAAACAAACATTTTAAAAGTAATGAAATAGTGCTTTTCATCCCAAATTGTCAAAAATTAAAAATAATACTCATTTTTTACTATGTTATATGATAAAATGGAATAAATACTTTAAAGAGATGATCTCACTCAGTGACTATAATAAATCTATGGAGAACGTGTTTTTACTATTCTATCTGTACAGATGAGAATATCAAGATTTCGGGAAACTTCCAGAACTTTCTCTACTCTTCCAGAAATCCTCCGTCACCTCCCCTTCACAGCTAAAATTTTGGAAGGTTAACTCTGTACATATCATATCCACTTTCTCACCTTCTTCTTTTCACTCATCAACTTAGGGCAGTTATTTCTCTACTTCCATCACTCCAATGAAATATTTATTTCTAAGCAAACCGCTGTATGATTAACCCTGTAGCTTCTTCTCAGTCCTTGTCTTCACTAGCTTTAAGTGATTGACATTTCAACTTATTTTGACTTCTTGCTGCATCTTCCTTCCTTGACTATGGCCCTAAGGCTTGCATGTTTCTTCTTGCCCTTTGCTGAAACCTGCACATACTTCTCTATGCCTAACCTGCCACTTCCCCTAACTCACTAGTGCTCCAGAAGCATTCATTATGAGCCAGGGAGTTTAAAATATGTACATTCCCTTGCAGACAAACAAATTGTTACATCGACATGCAAGATGAAGATGAAGTTGCACAAAGGACCAGTTTCTTAAGATAAAAGAAGTATGGCGATTATTCCCTTAACCCACAAACTCAGACTATCTCATATTGATACAGGAATTAAGAAGAAATTACTTACACAGATAGTGAGGGTATGGAAGTCTTTGGTAAGGTTTTCCTTTTAATGAAAAGTAGCCCCAAATCATTTTCCTTTCTAACAAACAGCAGCCTGTAAAATGGAGCTGCAGACATAGATGCTGGTAATTGTGCCAGTCATGTTCAAAATAGTGGCTCCATCGTCCCTTCTCCGCCAGCCACATAAACAGTAAGGAGCAGACAAGATGGCCCTGGCCAAGGGGAAAGTTCAGTTACATAATAAGATTAGGGTAGGGTGGCCAGCCTTCCCTGGGCTATGTAAATGTCACACCTGATGGAACCAATCTGTGAGCTCTGCATAAATCAGACACCACCTACTCGAGCCTGACTATAAAATTCAGTGCATCTGCTGCCAGCTGGCCTTTCCTGTTGGAAGTCCCCTGTCTCTCCCTAGAGAGAGAGCTGTTTTCTTTTCTCTTTCTTTTGCCGTTAAACCTCTGCTCCTAAACTCCTCGTATGTGTCCGTGTCCTGCAAGAGGACAAACCCCAGGTGTTTACCCCAGACACTACATCTGTATTATCGCTTTTGCTCATGTTAAAAAATTATACTCCTAATTGTAATTATTTTTTGTGAACATGTTACTAAAAAAAAGTGTACAGCACAACAGGTCCCTGTAGTGCATTAGGATAATAATCTAGTAAATGCTCCAATACAAAGAAACAAATCAACAGCACACGTATACTTAAAATTATGAAACAATAAATTTAACTCCATTTTTTTCAGAACTGGTCATGGAACACAAACTTTGTCTTATTTATATTTATAATTATGTATTTATCTCTACTTTTATTTTAGGTTCAGGGATGCATGTGGAGGTTTGGTACATGGCGATGTTGCTTGCTGCTGAGGTTAAGTGTAAGAATGATCCTGTCACCCAGGTAATGAGCACAGTACCCGATCGGTACCCTTCCATTCCATGTACCCCTCCCACTCTTCTCCCTTAAGCAGCCCCCAGTGTCTATTGTTCCCATCTTTGTATCCATGTATACTCAATGTTTGGCTCCCACTTATATATGAGAACACGCCTTATTTGATTTTCTATTCCTACATTGGTTTGCTTAGGATAATGGCCAGCTGTGTTCACGTCCCTGCAAAAGACATGATTGTGTTCTTTTTATGGTTACATAGTATCCCATGGTGTGTATGTACCAGTTTCTTTATGCAGTCTACTATTGATAGACATCTTGGCCGACTCTGTGTCTTTGCTAACGTTTCTAGCTCTATAATGAACATACAAATGCATTTGTCTTTTTTGTAAAATGATTTATATTCTTTTGGATATACACCCAGTAGTGGGATTTCTGGGTCAAACAGTAGTTCCCTTTTAAGTTATTTGAAATATTTCCACACTGCTTTGCACAGTGGTTGAAGTAATTTACATTTCTACCAGCAATGTGTAAGTGTTCCCTTTTCTTTGTAACCTTGGCAACATCTATTTTATTTTTTTTTAACTTTTTAATAATAGCCATTCTGACTGGTATGAGGTGATATTTCATTATGGTTTTGATTTTCATTACTCTAATGATCAATGATAATGAGCATTTTAAAAATTTATTTATCACATATATGTCTCTTTTGAGAAGTATCTGTTTATGTCCTTTGTCCACTCTTTAATAGGGCTTTTTGTTTTTTGTTGGTTGAATTATTTAAGTTCATTACAGATTTTGGATATTGGACCTTTGTCAGATACAGAGTTTGTGAATATTTTCTCCCATTCTGTAGGTTGTCTCTTTCCTCTGTTGATAGTTCATTTTGCTGTGTGGAATCCTTTCAATTTAATTAGGTCCTATTTGTCAGTTTTTGTTTTCGTTGCACTTGTTTTCAAAGACTCAGTCATAATTTGTTTGCAAAGGCTGATGTCCAGAATGGTACTTCCTAGGTTTTCTTCTAGGGTTTTTATTATTTTAGGCCTTATATTTAAGTGTTTAATCTACCTTTAGTTAGTTTTTGTATATGGTGAAAAGAAGTGGTCCAGTTTCAATATTCTGCAGTCAATCAGTTATCCCAGAACCACTTATTGCATTGGAAGTCCTTTTCCCATTGTTTGTTATTGTCAACTTTGTCGGCCAGGCACCGTGGCTCACGCCTGTAATGCTAACACTTTGGGAGGCTGAGGCAGGTGGATCACCTGAGATCAGGAGTTCAAGACCAGCCTGTCCAACGTGGTGAAACCTTGTCTTTACTAAAAGTACAAAAATTAGCCGGGCCTGGTGACAGGTGCCTGTAATCCCAACTACTCAGAAGGCTGAGATAGGAGAATCACTTGAACCTGGGAGGTGGAGGTTGCAGTGAGCCCTGATTGCACCATTGCACTCCAGCCTGGGCAAATAGAGTGAAACTCGAAAGAAAGAAAGAAAGACAGAAAGAAAGACAGAAAGAAAGACAGAAAGAAAGACAGAAAGAAAGAAAGAAAGAAAGAAAGAAAGAAAGAAAGAAAGAAAGACAAAAAAACAAAACAAAAAAACTTTGTTCAAAGACCAGTTGGTTCTGTTTGTGCAGTTTTGTGAGTTCTGTATCCTGTTCCAATGTTCTTTGTGTTATTTTTGTACCAGTACCATGCTATTTTGGTTATTGAAGCCTTGTAGTATACTTTGAAGTTGGGTAATGTGATTCCTACTGGCTTTATTCTTTTTGGTTAGCTTTGCAATTAAGGCTCTTTTTTGGTTTCATATGAATTTTAGAATAATGTTTTTTCTAAATCTGTGAAAAATGACATTGATAGTTTGATAAGAATTACACTAAATGTATACATTTCTTTGAGCAGTTTGGCCATTTTAACATTAATGATTCTTCTAATCCATGAGCATGGAATACTTCTTCATTTGTTTGTGTCATTTTTTATTTCTTTCAGCTGTGTTTTGTAATTCTCCTTGTAGAGATGTTTCACCTTCATGGTAAGTTGTATGCCTAGGTATTTTATTATTTCTGTGGCTATTGTAAATGAGACTGCATTCTTTATTTAATTCTCAGTTTGGACGTTGTTGGTGTATAGAAATGCGACTGATTTGTATACATTGATATTGTATACTGATACTTTAATGAAGTCATTTATCAGTTCCAGGAGGCTTCTGGCAAAATCTTTGGGGTTTTCCAGGTATAGAATCATATCGTCCGCAAAGAGAGATAGTTTAACTGCCTCTCTTCCTGTTTAGATGCCTTTAATTTTATTATCTTGCCTGATTGTTCTGGCTAGGACTTTCAGTGGTATGCTGAATAGGAGTGGTGAGAGTGGGCATCCTTGTCTTGTTCCAGTTCTCTAAGGCAATGCTTCCAGCTTTTGCCTATTCAGTACCTCATGCCTTATTGGATCATGTAATAATGTATAGTGCAACTAAGCATTCTGAATGATGTCTGTTTAGATAGCAAGCGTCAGTGACTTATGGTTTATTAACAAATATGTTTTGTTACTTCCAAAACATAGAAAATGATCTCCACCTGATAAAGGCATTTAACAATAAAAACATAAAAAAAGGAAACATTAATACCAAAGAAGACCTTGTAAAAACCAAAAAAGATTATACTGTAAATATTTAATATTAAAAGCTATTATTCTTAAGATAAAAAGTAAAAAAAAAAAAAAAAAAAAAAAAAAAGCTCAAAGGATTAATTACTCTCTCCCATAGTCTTGACCTTGGTTTCCTGACAAATGTTTCAGGTGTAGAAAATGTCTTTGATATTTTGTTGAAGTTGGTCACATGTGTAAGTGCATCTTAGTGCCTCTTTATACTGGGTGTTAATGCATACATCAGTTCATGCAAATATTTTGTTGGCTTACTCTGATACTGATTTTATTTGTGTGTCTTTGATGAAAATCTCCATTGCTTTTCTAATTCAATTTTCAGATGTTTGTAATGTCAAGTCACAATATTTTGCAAAGAGTATCATGTTCCTTCTTTTCATGTCTTCTGTTAAATTATTTACAAAGAACTGTAGACTGTAGTTAACAAGGTTAATAGCACTCCACAGAATCTCTTTCAAAATTGCCAATCTAAAGACCTTTTTACTTCCAAAGCTTGCTATTTCTTGGGGAACTACACGACAGAGTATACTGTATATAAAGTGTACTGTGCATACATATTAATGTTTATTTCATCTGCAAGAATGACTAAGCATGAGCAGCATGCAGAGCCAGAAAAACATATATAATATGGCAGTGGCTACAAATAACACTGATTAGAAATTGTTGGCTTCTCTCCCACATGTTTTTGTGCTGGCTCATAGAAACGTTGACCTTAATCTTTGACTTCTAGTCCACTTTTTCCACTTTTGTTTTCAATGTATTGTCAGTAAATTATTAAATTCCCTTGAACCAGTAACATTCCTATGTTGCTTTGTAAGCTTTACTTTTCATATAAGAATTATAATACTTTTTCCTGTTTTCATGATTTATTGAATAATTTTTCACAGGATTTGAAATTTGGAAAAGCCTCTAAGGTTTTCAGAAAATTCCAGAAAAAAAAATTGTGCACAGAAGCATTTAACTATATTTAAACATATGAGATACAGCTGATGGAAACATAATATTTGACTTGGAAACCATTATTGTAAAAACTAACACATTTTCTTTCTTTCCTGCTTCAAATATGCATCAAGTGCCTACAATGTGAAAGACATTATCTTAAGTACTCATATGACAAAAAAAAAAAATGGAGTTGTAGATGCTGACAAGACTGTGGAGAAAAAGAAATGCTTGCATACTGTTGGTGGAAATGTAAATTGATTTAGCCTCTGTGGAAAGCAGTTTGGAGATTTCTGAAAGAACTTAGCACTATCATTCAACCCAGAAAGCCCATTACTGGGTATATATTGAAAAAAAAAAATCATTCTACTAAAAAGACACACGCATTTGCATGTTAATCTCAACACTATTCATCATAGCAAAGACGTGGAATCAATATAGGTGCCCATCAACAGCGGACTGGATAAAGAAACTGGTACATATACACCATGGAATACTATGTAGCCATAAAAAAGATAAAATCACATCCTTTTCAGCAACACGGATGCAGCAAGAGACAATCATTCTAAGTGAATCAATGCAGGAACAGAAAACCCAATACTGCATGTTCTCACTTGTAAGTGGGATCTAAACATGGGGTAGTCATGGCCATAGGCTGGGGAAAATAGACACTGGGGACGTCTAGAGGGGAGAGGGAGGGATGGGGCCAAGTGTTGAAAAACTGTTAGGTACTATGCTCGCTACCTGGGTGATGAGATCATTTGTACTCCAAACCTCAGCATCATATAATATACCCATGTAACAAACCTGCACATCTACTCATGAATCTAAAATAAAAGTATCGAAATTATTTTTTTTAAATGAGTTGTATGGGTTCTTGCCCTCAAGTGGCCTCAGGGATTAAAGGTGATTAGCTAGAACATGCAGTAGAATATAAATTAGCATAAGGAGAATCTAGGACAAAGAAAGAGGTGGAGATAAAACATAATGGGATAGCAATGGAAAGATAGTTATTACAACTCTATCCATTCCAAATAAATTCCAAATACTTCTTTTAAAATACACAGATTTTAGATAACTGAGAGCAGTGGTGATGGGGAGGGGAGATTATAATACAAACACAGACACTAAAGCTGGATTGCCTAGTTTCTAATTTCAAATCTCCTAAAATTTTTCCAGACGTATGTAGTTTCTTAAATTCCCTATGCCTTAACTTCCAACTCAGTTAAATGGAAATAATAATGTAATTACTTGAAATGGTTATTCTGATGATTAAATAAGTTAATACATGTAAAGCTCTTAAAAGGGTAAGTGGAGCATAATAACCAATCAATACACATTAGTTCTTATTTTTGTTGTTGTTGTATTTAATATTTTTGCTGGATAAATAACCAACATGGAAAAGGTGCAAATGTGGAAAATGAGGCCGGGTGCAGTGGTTTACACCTGTAATCCCAGCACTTTGGGAGGCCAAGGCAGATTCATCATCTGAGGTCAGGAGTTCAAGACTAGCTGGGCCAACATGGCAGAACCCCGTCTCTACTAAAAATACAAAAATTACCCAGATGTGGTGGGGTGCACCTGTAGACCCAACTACTCAGGAGGCCGAGGTAGGAGAATTGCTTGAATCTGGCAGGCGGAGGTTGCAGTGAGCCGAAGTCGAATCACTGCCCTCCAGCCTGGGTGACAGAGCAAGACTGTGTCTCAAAAAAATAAATAAAATAAAGTATATAAACTTTTGAGCAGGAAAATTTTTAAAAGCAACATGTATTCACAATAGAAAAATTGTGGGAAATGGAAGACTGATAGAGAAACAGTGGGTAATTTTGTTTAGTTAGAGCATGAACATACAAAAATAAAATGAAGAGTAGAAAACAAAATGTTAACTTTCTCTTTCTATTTCTAACCCATTAACATCATTCAATATTATCCCTTAAATGTCATCTATGGCTGCACTTTTGTTTCCACAATAGTAGCTTTCAGCAGATCAACACTCCTACTGAACAAAAGTAAAAAGCTTATAAATTTATATCTATAGCTATGTCTATATGTCTAGAAATAAATGGACCAAGACTGCTGAGAGGCAAGCCATGGAGAGATGAGTTCATGTCTCATAGTTACTTTTTCTAGTTATAGTTCCTCATTGTGAGAATGCATCAAGATGCTGACATCCTAGGCTTTGCCCAGGAAAAGAGGCACTACCTGGTTGTAGGGTAGGCCAAGGGGTAGATAAATAAGAAGAGCTTTGACTGTGATGGAACTGAAAAAAGTGACAAATTATCTGTCCAAGATCTTGCTGAGCAGAGACAGGTAGAGAACTAAGCCTGACACAAAGCAAGAAAATACATTTCTATACTCCAGTAGCAGATAATTAAAAGTACAATTTTTAAAACTTCAAGTACGATTTTGTGGAAATCATAATATGCTTAGGAATATGTTTTATAAGACCCATATAAAAATTCTATACTAGGAAATAAAAGGAAACATTGGTGAGAGAAATTAAAGAAGACCTAAATAAATGAAGAGGTATCTTATGTTCATGATTTGAAAGAATCGATAGAGTTAAATTATCAACTCTGGCTACATTAAACTATTGAATTGATCCTATGCATTCAACCATGTTTATAGAAATTGACATGCTGTTGTTAGTCTGCAAGAATACACAACTAAATTAGTATTTCTAACACATGTATTCTAGATAAAACAGAACAAAGTTGGAGGTTCTTATACTAACCAACTTCAAAACTTAATATAAAGCTACTTTAATCAAAGCAATGTGATTCAGGCATGAGGATTAACAAATAAGTGAGTAGCACAGTATATAAAGCCCCCAAATAGAAACACACTTACATGGTCATTTGATTTTTCAACCAATGTGCCAAAACAATCCAAGGAAGAGAGAGAGCCTCTTTAAAAATAATGGTTGTTTGGATATCCATAAGAAAAAAGAAAAACAGTAAGTGTTTAAACCTTGACTCCCAGCTCACCATTTACCCAAACATTAATTTGAGGTTGATTATACAACCCAAACATAAAAATTAACATGATGAAGTCTTTATAAGGCAAGTTACCTTTTGGGAGAAAATGTCTTTATTATATGAAGGAAAGCAACAGTTTCTTAGCTAGGACACAGGAAGCAATCAACATTGAAGAAAAAAATTGAACTGTACGTTACCAAAATGCTCATTGAGAACATTGATTGGCAGGTCATCACTAAATAAAAAATATTTTCAATAAACATATGTAGCTGATGAAGGACTGCTACCTGGGATATATACAGGGTTCCCATAACTCAATAATAAAAAGACAAACAAGCAAAAATATTTTAATGATTTCTACACACACAAAAGAAGATATACAAAGGTCCAATATGCATATGAAACACCAGGGAACATTAGTCATCATAGAAATAAAATTTAAAACCATAATAAGATAATACACACCTACTCAAATGGCTGAAATTTATAAGAACTGGCAATATTAAATGTTAGTGAAGATCATAAGCTTTGATGCATTGTTGTAGGGAGTATAATATGACACTTCCAGTTTGAAAAAGAGCTGAGCATTTTTTATAAAACTAAAGATAAGTTTAGAACTAAAAGAGTAGAAAATTTTCCATTATCGGCCATAGTGGAGTCAGAAGTGTTAAATTTATCCTTCCTTCTTAAACAAGAAACAACAACAAAAAAAATGACACAATGATTTACAGATCTTATAAAACAAGCAAACACAAGATAGTGATTCCTGAAGGACACGATATAAGGTGAGCCCTAAGATTAAAACAGCTACTTCCTGAGTTTCCAGTCCAAGTCGCAGGAAAAGAGAACTTAGAGGTTAGCAGTCTACCTCAGTTGAGGCAATGTTGAGAATTTAAAGAGGCCAAAGGAACTAAAATTCACAGAGCTGTGTAACAGAGAAGAGAGTTTCATGAAGAGGAGAGGACTACACAGAGAGAGCCACAGAGGCCTGTATGGGGTTCCCTTCAAGTATTAAGCTGAGTATTGATTAGTATTTGTATGTGAGGAAACTGAGAGTGGAAAGAAACAGGTATAATAATTTCTGTAGAACACACACACTGTCAATTCCTTGGGGCTTTGGGTTGGGTATTCAAAAATGTATCATCCTAGTAACAGGACCAAATCAGTTCTGGAATAAAGACTACTCTGGCCTTGACTCACAAGTTTTAAAAACAAGTCTCAAAAGAGATCAAGCTATTTATAATAATTTTATTGTATCTCACAATAAAATGGGAAAAATAGCTTAAGGAATCCAAAAAAAGGAAAAACAACCTAACATTCAGTAATGCAAAATCCATAATCTTTAGTATTCAATTCTAAAACTGACCATGCAGGTCAAAAATAGGAAAAAATATATTCATAATGAAGAGAAAAATAAACCATTAGAAATGTCTCTTAATAAAGTTAGTAGAGAAAGACATTAAACCAGCTATTATAAATATACTTTGGATATCCAAGAATGTAGGAGACAGAAAGAGCATGTTAATAGGAGATATGTTAGATATTAGAAAGACTCGGATTGAATTTCTAGAGGTGGAAAAATATGCTGGAACAGGACAACAGCAGATTAGACAGACACCACACAAGAAAACTTTAGTGAACTAATTCTGCATTGATGCAAACTGTCCAAAAATAAACAGAAAAAACAAAAAGACTTCAAATGGAATGGGTGGAGTCTCAGTGAGTTATAGGACAATTTCAAGCAGACTAATATATGCATAACTTGTTCCACAAAAGAGGAATGAGTTGGGGAGAAACGAAAAACACATGAAGAAAATATAGCCAACATTTTTCCAAATTTGCTGAAAACTGTGAGCCCAGTGCTATAGACTGAATGTGTTTCTCCAACTCCACATTTATAAGTTGAAACCTTAATACCCAATGATGGCAGACACCTCATGAATGGAATTAGTGCCTTCATAAAAAAGACCCTGGAAAACTCCCTCACCCCTATCTGCCATTTAAAGACAAAGCAAGAAGATGGCTTTGAACCAAAAAGTGGACCCTCACTACTGAATCTGGTAGCATCTTGACATTGGACTTCCCAGCCTCCAGAACTGTGAACAATAAATTATGTTGTTTATAAACCACCCAGTCACCTAGCCTGTGGTATTCTACTATAGCAAGCAAAACAGACCAATACACATTGACCTAAGAAGTTCACTAAATCCCAAGTAAAAGGAACATGAAGAAAACCACCCCAAGTCACCTCATAATCAAATTGCTCAAATGCAGTGATAAAGAGAAAAATCTTAAAAGCACACCAAAAAAAAAAAAAAAAAAAAAAAAAAAAAAAAAAAAAAAAAAAAAAAACTAAAAAAAACAAAAAAAAAAAAAAAAAAAAAAAAAAAAAAAAAAAAAAAAAAAAAAAATTACACAGAATATGCTAAGTAACACACATAAAAATCATAGTTAACTTTTTATCAGAAAACAACAACAACAAAAAAAGACAGTGGAGCAGTATATTTAATGTTATGAAAGAAAAACCAAAGAAACAACCTAGAGTTCTATATCTAACAAAAATATCTTTCAAAAATAAAGGTGGCCTAGACTTTTTCATAGAAAAGCTGAAAGAATTTTTCACCTGAATACTTCAGGAAATTTCAAAGGAAGTCATTGAAATAGAAGAAAATGATACAGATGGAAATTTGGGTACATACACAAAAAAGAGCATTGTGAATATGCAGAAACACAGTGGGAGATTTCAAAGCCTTTCTCTCAATAAGTAATAGAACATGTAGGCAGAAATTATGATTATAAAATATATTGAACATGACTATCAAACAATGACTTAGTTGGCATTTATAAACCACTCTAAGAATAATATAAAACACATTATTTCCAGGTGGACATCTGAGTCATAACACAAGTCCCAATATGTTTAAAAGTTTTTATGTCATATCAAATATGTTCTATTATTTAGATGGAATTAAATTAGGAATCAAAAAGAGAAAAATATGTCAAAAATCCCTAAATGTTTGATAGTAAAAAACATGTCTATATAACCTATGGAACAAAGAAGAAAGTTTTCAAAAAGTACTTTGAACTTAATTTAAATGAAAATAAAATGTAAGAACATTTTTGGTGCCCATCTAAAGCAGTGTTTAGAGTGAAGTTTTATAAAATGCTTGTATAAGAGAAAAATAGAGGTCTCAAGTCATTGACTTAAGCTACCAATTTAAGAGAATAGGTAAAGAAGAGCAAAGTAAACCCAATGTACAAAGAAAATAACAATAAAAGTAAAGGAAGAAGTAAGTAAAATACCAAACAGAAAAATACAGAAAAATCTGTAAAATTAAAAGAGGTGATCAATGAAAATTTTACATATGCAGTCAGAATAATCAAGAAAACAAAGAAGACAATTTAAAATTATCAGAAATGAGAGAGTAGGCGTCATTAGACTTTCTATAGACATTAAAAGGATGCTAAAGGATACTATGGACACATTTATGGAAATAAATTTCACAAGTTAGATGAAATGAACAAATATCTTAAAGTATACATAATTCCAAATCTCACAAAGAAAGATAATCTCAAAAGCCCTATATCTATGAAGAAATAGATTTTGTATTTAAAAGCATTCTTAGAAAGAATGCCTCAGATGGGTTTGTTGATGAATTCCACCAAACATTTAAGGAAAAAATACTATCAATTTTATATAATTAATATTAGAGAATATAGAAGAAGAAACATCCGCACCATTTTATGAAGTTATCATTACCCAAACACCAAAACTAGACAAAAAGAGTATAATAAAAGCAAACTAGAGGCCAATATCTCTGCTAAACATACAGGCAACTATTCTCAAGAAAGATTTGGAAATTAAATATAACAATACATTTATATAGAAAGTAAGGTATTACAATCAAGTGGAATTCCTTCCAGAAATTCAATGTTTGCTTATCATTTGAAAATCAGTTAATGTAATTAATAATACTAACCAACTGAAAAACGAAAACCATGTAATCTTAATGGATACAACATATTTGACAAAATCAACATGTGTTCATGATTAAAACTCTTAGTGGAGGAGAAATAAAATGGAACTTCCTCAATTTAATGGAAGGAATTTATTAAAAACTTACAGCATCATATTTAATGATAAAATAGTTCATAATTTCTTTGTAAGATTGGAAATGAGATAATTTTTACTCTTACCATTTCAATTCAACAGTCTCAGAAGTCCTAACCATGCAAATAAAAGGCATACAGATTAGAAAGGGAGAGGTAAAATGGTCTTTATTTGCAGATGAGATAATTTTCTGTGTAGAAAATACTATGTAATCTATGGAAAATGTATGAGAAATAATGAATGAGTTTAGGAAGACTGAAGGATAAGGAGTCAGTGTACAAATATGAATTCTATTTCTATATTCTGGAAATGAACAACCAGAAAGTAAAATTGAAAATAACAATTTTATTTGTAATATATTTAGTGATTGTGAAATGCTTTTGGATAAATTTGAAAAATCTGAAAGATCTGTATACTCAAATCTATAAAATATTTCTCTGAAAAATTTAAAATGATTTAGATATATTCAATGATCAAATGATTTATACATTGTTTCTCCTCTAGTTTAATTTATAGATAGATAGATAGATTTAATATTATCTTAGTCAAAATCCTGGAAGCCTTTTCTGTTGAAAACAACAAGGTGATCCTAACATTTATTTAAGCAATGCAAATAATCTAGAATTACTAAACTATTTTTGACAAAGAATAACAAATACAGAGAACCTAGAGTATCTGATTTTAAGATTCATTTCAAGACTACAATAATCAAGACAGTATGGTAATGGCATGAAGATGGAAATATAAGCCAAAAAAACAGGATAGACAGTGCATAAATAGACCTACAGTGTGTGCAATTGATTTCTGGCCAAGGAACTGAGGAAACTAAACGGGGAGAGAAAAATATTTATATCAAACTATACTGGAACTACTGGATAGTCATTTGCAAAAGAACTTAGACTTTATCTCACACAATATTACAAAACTCAAATTGAATCATAGAGCTACATGGGAAAAATAAAACTATATAAGTTCAAGAAGAAAACAAGAGGACATTTTAGTAATCTTGGCTCTGACAAAAATTTCTTAAAGTAGGACCCAGCACGCTTAAAATATATATAAAATAATTTGGACTTCATTAAATTTTAAACATTTGTCCTTCAAAATACATATTTAAGAAAACCAAAAGAAAAGCTATGCATTGGAAGAAAACATTCACAAAACACATGCATGAAAAGACAAAGTTCTTGTATCATATATGTAACATATATAATACTGACAAAAATAAGAAAAATAAATCAGTAAAAATGGAAAAATATTTAACTGAAATATCACATGAAAAAATATATAGATGCAAAAATATAACATGCAAAAACTATATAGATGGAAAGCAAGCACCTGAAAAGTTGCTTAATATCATTAGTCATGAGGAAAGTGCACAAAACCAAAATAAAATACCACTATACATTTGCTGAAACAGCAAAAGTTTAAAAGACGGTCATATCAGATATTGGCACACATGTATTACAACTGAAGCTCTTTCATCGCTTTTGAAAATGGAAAATAGTACAACCGTTTGAAAATATTTTGGCAGTTGCTTGGCAAACTAAACATGTACTTATGTGAACAGCCATTCTGTCTACTCTTAAGAATATAGCTGAGAGAAATAAAAGCACATGCTCACACCAGGACTTTTACAGTATCAGCTTTATTTGTAATCGCCCAGACAACTTAAACCAACCCAAATATCTATCAAAATGAGAATGAATACACTATGGCACATCCGTACAGTAGAATACTTCTCTGCAAAATAAAAACAAAGCAAAAAAAAAGAAATTATGGATATTGATTCAACTAATGGTTGCTCATGATTGACAGTGATGATGAACAATACTAAGACAAATATGCAATTATGCTAAATGAAATAAGAAAGACCAACAAAAACCACTTGTGATTTCATTTATATAAAATTCTAGCAATTGCAAAGTAATCCACAGTAAGAGAAAGTAGATTGTCTGAGAACAGGGGAGAGGAGAAAAAAAAATGGCTTACGAAAGGGCCATAAGAAATGTTCTCGGGGCTGGGTGCAGTGGCTCATGCCTGTAGTTGCGGGGCTTTGGGAGGCTAGGGCAGGAGAATTGCTTGAGGCCAGGAGTTTGAGACCAGCCTGGACAACAAAGTGAGACCACATCTCTGCAAATAAAAATTTTAAAAATTAGCCAAGTGTGGTGGTGCATGTCTGTATTCCCAGCTACTTGGGAGGCTTAAGTGGGAGGATCACTCGATCCCAGGACTTTGAGGCTGCAGTGAGCTATTATCTTACCACTGCACTGCAGCCTGGGTGACAGAGTGAAACCCTGTCTCTGAAAAATAAAAAAGAAATAAAATAAAAATTGTAAGTTCTTGGTATGATGTATATGTTCTTTATATTGATCCTAGTGACAGGCTTATTTATATATATGTGTGTCAAAACTCATCCAATGTTATACTTTAAATATGTGTAGTTTGTCATATATCAATAATATCCCATAAATCTCAAAAAATAAATCTGTGCATATGCCTATTCTACAACCCACATTCTACTCCTAGGCATTTACCCAAGTGAAATAAATGCATATGTCCATAAAAAACACTTATACAAGAATTGCACAATTTATTCATAATAGCCAAAAGCTGGAAACAGCACATACATCCAGGAACAGGACAGTACACAAACTGGAGAGTATACATAAAGTGGAATATTACTTAGTAATGAAAATGAGCAAATTGCTGATACACGGAACAATGTGGATGGATCTCAAAAACATGCTGAGTGAAAGAAGCTTTTCACAAGAGTATCTATGATTCTGATACAGGAGGGGGACAGGGAAGAGCTGAGTAGAGAAGGGCAGGGTCGCCAGCTAGGGCTCCACACTCAGGTCTGTGCCTATGGGCCTAAGTGAGGACAGGCATTTGTTTTCACTCCCAAATGCTGCATTTTCCAGGACAACCCTGGCCCACCACACCCTCCATCCTGTGCTTATAAAAACCCTGAGATCCTAACGGGCACACAAACAAATGGCTGGACTTTGAGAGGAATACACTGGCAGAAGAACACACAGACGCTGACAGGCCATCAATGACGGAACGACGCAGATGCCAGGGGAAATTCGGCTGAGGGTGAGCAGAGGAGAGCCCAGCCTCTACGCAGCCCAACTCCAAGGGAAGACCATCTTCCCACTCCATGCCCCTACTGGCTCCCCATCCATCTGCTGATAGCTACCTCCACCATTCAACAAAATCTTGCACTCATTCTCTAAGCCCATGATTCGATTTTTCTGGTACACTAGGGCAAGAACTTCAGGATACCGAAAGCCCCCTGTCCTTGTGATAAGACAGAAGGTCTAACTGAGCTGATTAACACAAACTGCCTGCAGATAGCTAAGCTGAAAGAGCACCTTGTTACATACGCCCAGTGGGGCTTCAGGAGCTGTAAACACTCAACCCTAGATGCTGCCATTTGGTTGGAACCGTGTTCCCCACAACTCGCCCATCTGCATGGCTCCCCCTAGGGGTTTGAGCTGTGGGGCACCAAAGAAGCAAGCCACTCCCCTACTGCCCGCCCTCTGAGGGGGATAAGGGAACTTTTCCCGTTTCAATTCCACTTATTATTAGAACAGGGAAGACTACTCCACGGTTAAAAAAATATATATATATCAGAATAGTGGTTGCCCTTTGGTTATAGGACCAGGGATTTAGTGGAAGTGAAGCCGGGCAGGTGAATCCTAAAATTAGGGCATAGCCTGCGAGGGTTCTTGGCCTCACCCAGGAAAGAATTCAAGGGTAAGCTGGAAGTGTTAGCAACTTTTATCAGAGTGGCATTGCACAGAAGCAGCAGAGGTACTTCTCCTCGCAGAACAGGGCTACCCCATAAGCAGTGTACCCAAAGTAGCAGCTCAGAGGCAGTTCTGCAGTCAAATTTCTCCCCACTTTTAATTACATGAAAATTATGAGGTGTATTATGCAGAAATTTCCGGAAAAGCATGGTAACTTCTAGATTGTCAGGTCATTGCCATGGAAAGGGGTGATAACTTCTGGATGTTGCCATGGCAATGGCAAACTCACATGGCACATTGGTAATTGTGTCTTATGAAAATCTACTTTCACCTTGAACCTGTTTTAGCTAGTTCTCAACTTGGTCCAGTGACTGAACCCCACCTCTGAAGTTGAGTCCCACCTCCTATTTCAGAAGGAGGCAAGAGAAAACATTGGGGCATGATCGATGATCCTGGATCTTAATAGGAGTTTGGGTTGTACAGTTGTATGCATTTGTTGAGACTCATCAAATAGTACACTCATGAATTGTGCATCTCATGGTAAATTTTACTTCAAAAGAATAAAAAATAACCAAGTCAGATACTGATCTAGTTAATGAAGTCTGCAGCGTATTTCAAAATGTTTTTTTTTTTTTAAAAAAAAAAAGATGATTGCTGGATGAATAGGAGACAGACAAGTGATAAAGCAAATATAGTAAAATATTAATTGTAAAAACTAGGTATTAGATATATGAGTATATCCCTCTTTCTTAGGCTTTTTATTCCCTCCAATCATCTTCTATAACTTTGTATATGGTCCTATCAAGAGGTAAAGTCTATTTTCCATTTTCTGAATCTGTCCTGGCTTTGTGACTTGGCTTGGTCAAAATATTGCGACAGACTCATTTTCCAGTTCTAAGACTAGATCTCAAAAGGCAGTTTGCCTTTCATCTGCCTCCTTCTCATCAACAATGCCAGGTTACCTGGCTTGAGAATGACTGTCCACATGGAGAGTCCACATGTTGCCTCCATGGCCACCTAAGAGCCCATCAACCCCAAATATAGGAGAAAGATGACCAGGTTCAGCAGAAATGCCCATTTGACCCTCAGCTAACCATAGATTCATGAGTGAGCCCAGCCAAGAGTGGAAGAACAATTTATCTGAGAGTTTATGAGACAACAATAGCTATCCAATCTTTGGAACATTACATAACCTCTCTCAACTTCAACTTTTCCAGAGTATCTATATCATAGGTTTGTGATGAGATAACTCACCCAAATGGCTTAGAACAGTGGAAAATGCATAAATCCTTCAAACCATTGCCTATTAATGCTATCTCTACTACCTCAGAGAGTTTCTCTGAAGAACAACTAAAAACTCTGATTGCCAAATTCTTCAGAAATATCAGTAGAAAGCATAGAAATGATTTATTAATGTTTGCTAAGCCACTGCTCTTTTGCCAATCCAAATTGAGGTTTGTCATACATCTAAACTGAACCTGCAAAAGAGAAGAAATAGCAGATGAAATTTGAGTTTGGCTATTTGCCTCTATTTCAGAAAGCTCAGAGCTCTCTCAAAGGGCAGCACAGGGAAGCAGGTGACTTTCTGTTATTCCATATCCTATTGCCTTGTGTCATTTCTGACACTAAAGTCACACTTCATTTAAAAGGCAAGTAGCCTGAGCTGAAACCTTGCCCAACATTTTCCCCACCATATACAAACATCCATTTCAAAGAACATGGTCCCTTAAGTCTGTTTTCTAAGAGAATTGATCAGGTGACTTGGCACAGGGGATGGAACCCCTTAAATTTACAAAAGCTCTCTGTGCTTCACACAAAGGTGGCTGCCAAAAGTTCTGGGGCTTATGCAAACCCTTTGCCATTCAAATGAACAAGCCTCCTGAAACAGAAAACATTTAATAACCAAAAAATTGCCTAAAAATAAGTATCTCTGTACCTGGCAATGAAGAATGAGTTACCACTCTGTTCCATAGGAGGCCAGTGGCAACATTATACAGTGTTTGGGTCAAGCCCCTCTCTAGGCAAGAAACCGTGGCTAGGCTGGGCTGGGCTGACATTTCAATACTAATGAGGTGGGGCACTGTTCATGGTTACCTCTTTTCTTTTACAAAATGTCACTGAAACATACTTACTGAAAACACTGCTTTGAAAACACTTGGCAGACATTTTCCCCATAGTTTCACCATGGGAGATGATGATAAAGCCCCCAAACGCATCTCTTTTTAGAGTCAGCTGTGAATCAGAAGAGGTAGCAGCAGTCGGTATTTAACCCTGTGTGGCATCTTTCTAGAGTCAGCTGTGAATCAGAAGAGGTAGCAGCAGTCGGTATTTAACCCCGTGTGGTATAAAAACACCACCAGCCAGGCCTGTGTTCCTTAGGGTGTCCCTGGTGTTAAATCATCCATCCTTCCATGTAGGCCTCTTCTTGGGGTGGAGGATGGGATATTTATTAGGACACCAGCCTCATGGAAGAGTGACCTGTTGAGGGGGGGAGCTGCATACCCTGGATATTTCTGTCCCCAAAATTGATGTCTCATGCACTTCTAGCAAGCATATTTTAAAGTAAAGGTAAAAACACAGTGAGTTTGTCTGTCTACCAGCTCAGGAAAGACGGGAAATCTCTCTTGTTCTTGGCTTAGCAGAAAATTTATGACATTAGGAGTTGAAGGTTTGGTAAGTAGAGGCTTCAGAATGTTTAATACAAACCTTATAGCTATGGAAGACACTTGGCCCCAGAGTTCAGCAGTCCAGGGGATGTTGTTAGTGTTACATGAAGAAAGGCCTCACACCGTCATCTATGTCTGGCAAATGCTGAGATAAACTAGGTTATTTACTACAGGAGTTCTCAGGGCCTGGAAGTTGCAGCTGAAAGCAGGAGCTGGAATAGGCAGGCTGCCCAAACTCATTTAATAATGCCATTTTTTTTTTTCCTATTCCCACAGAGCATGAAATAGTTGTCAGAAAATATTGTGGGAAGTGTAGTCTTAAGATAACCATGAGAAAGTGTATGTGACATGGTTAATATATCCCTAGAAATAGAAATAGGCTTTAGCTTACTGGGGCAATTGAAATCACAGGTTTTCTAGCATAGCCCTAATTCTCAAGTTGGAAGCTGCCATCTGCATAATGATAGGACCCGGAGAAAAACAGTGTCAAGATGACTGTCTTTGAGTGGGAGTGAGGTCAAGCCTCACATGGATGTCCAGGAATACCAGTAAGCAAATGGTTACAGCGAGCCTGCAGCAGCACTAAGTACACTCAAGAAAGAAGCAAGAAGGCCCTATTCTGGCTCAGCACTCACAGCAGCCCTCCTTGCGCTGCCCACAGGGCCCCATGTCCATGGGAACATTCTATCTACCCACGGGCAGAATATGCAATACTCCTAACCACTGCATATAATGAAATACAGAGAATTGATCATTTACTAAAGTTATCAAGGAGCCTGGGAAAATTAAACCCTTTCCTTAGACAGCTGCCTGTGTGGTGAGAACTCTGGACTTGGTCTTAAAAGACCAGTGGCCCAGTCTCAATAAGCAACTCAGATCCTACATCTTCATTCCCTGATGTTCAAAATGAGAAAGTCAACTAATATACTGTCCAAGATGCCTGTAAGGTGAAAAATCAAAAAGTCTGCCTCTGTATCAGAGCCCTTTTGCTCACCTTCTCTAATTCAACATCCCAATGACATCTGTTGACTGCTGGTTATCCCTTAGTCCCTTAGGAAGGGAGAAAAAGGAGGAGGAATGAGCTCTTACAAGTCATTTCTAACCTTCTTTATGCAGTTTACTCTTCAGGGAAAGAGCTATTCAGGAGCTATTCAGTAATGGTAATACATTCCCAGAGATGGGCAAAATGGTTTAGGTGTTGTGGCACTAACATGGTTGCTATTTCTGTCTATAGCCATTGCCCTTTTGGGGTGCTTGAACAACAAATAGTAACTCATTCCTTCCTTTATTAAATGGATAAGATTAAATCTATAGGAAGCAGTCCATTTCTTTAGGTGTATCATTTTATGTTAAATTTTGTATGTCCTTAATTTAGGCTTGTGGCAGATTTTGATGTAGACTGAAGTTTCGCATTTGATATAAGCCTCCTGTTTCTTATTTCTATATACTGTAAAGAAACAGGTAATTATTGCCCTCTTGATATTATCAAAAATAGTGGACTGAGCAGTCTAAAATTAGGTTTAAATATGAAAAATGGCATGTAGCCCTACAGCTTCTTGATAATCACTGTAGTGCACAATGAAATTTACTCAGTGTACTGAATAATAGTGAATGCTGCTAATAATACAAATTGGTGTTTTAGGATTACCTTTTATCATCATACCAAACTTACTGTGAAATCTAAATAGCTATATCTATATTTCCAGAGGGTATTAGTACAATAGTGCTAAATCAATATTCGTTGCATTGTGTTGCTGTCAATGTTCTCATAGTGTTTAATTGTTTATGTTGTTAGTTAATATGATCATTATATACTCCACAAATGGTGTATCTTACATGATGTTTGCACCACTTTCCATATTCAAGCTGGAAGATTCTTAAAGTGTTGTTTTCAATTATTGACAAAAGGGGATTGCATTTAAGAACTGGAAGTAAATGTTCAGCTGTGCTCTTTTAAAGTAACCAAAGGAAAATTATATTGCCCCAGTAGTCTCTGTAAAGATGTTTTGTAATGATTCCACCATTCTTGAATGCTGTGTATTGTACCTCAGGATTACTTCATACACCCTACTTACCTCAAAAAGCAAGACTGAATTTGATTCATTCTTCAGGGAACACTATACTGCAACTCGTTGATGAATACAGCTCTCAGGTCATTTCATTCTGTTCCTAATGACTAAGTAGCAGGACTGGCTTTGCCACTGGGTGGACAAAGTAGGGGTTTACTTCTAGGAGGGGATTGAGAAACTACAAGATTCTTGATAAGCCCAAATAGCCAATAATTCTAAAATTGCATATGTTGTTTGCCACAGGATATGATTTTACATTAAAGCTTCATTTTGTGGGATGGAACCACTAAGGCATTAAAAGGGATATATTTATATCAGAGCAGCCTGACTTACACTGAATTATACTTATATCCGTGTCAGTGCCTGACACTGAATGAGGTTAACTTTTCTGACCAAAGAGGAGCTTATGCTGGAGAAAGCTCAGAAAAAACATGATCTTATTGATGGGTATCTATCATACAAGATAAAGACTGAGTGTGCTGAAGGCCAAAGGGAAAGGGGGTCTTGGTGTGGCCCCACACACCTTCTGACCTTATTCCAATCTTATTTAGTGCCATTTCTAATCTAGGGACTGCTTTACTGTGGTTGGAAGAGAAAACACAGTCAAGGGCTCTAGTGACCACCAGGAGCTGCCATTTTTCAGGCCTTGATACTTTAATCTTCTTATTAAGTATGTGGGCATGGTTTTTAATGTAAGCTGCTCCAAAAACACCTTAAAAAATTGCTTCGAATGACCAGGCACAGTGGCTCATGCTTGTAATTCCAGCACTTTGGGAGGCCGAGGCGGGTGGATCAGGAGGCAGGAGATCGAGACCATCCTGGCAAACATGGTGAAACCCCATCTCTACTAAAAATACAAAAATATTAGCTGGGCGTGTGGCACGCTCCTATAGTCCCAGCTACTTGGGAGACTGAGGCAGGAGAATCGCTTGAATCCAGAAGGCAGAGGTTGTAGTGAGCTGAGATCGCACCACTGCACTCCAGCCTGGAGACAGAGTGAGACTCCGTCTCAAACAAACAAACAAACAAACAAACAAACAAACAAAAAACCTGCTTCAAATTCTTGATACAGAGCTGAAGTGGAAGGCAATCCATCCACTCATAACTTACCACTCCACACTCCACACAATAACACACACACTCTCACGTATTTATTCACTAGCAGCACTATAATCAGCTTAGTAGTTGGCAAACTTCCTGTAATAAATGCTGATATTCATCTATACTCACACGACTAGGCTTGTCAAATGTAAGCTTCTGGCTCACCACTACAGTCTTGGGCCCAAAGTCTCTAAGTTAGCTTTATAACCTAGGTATTGGTATCTGTGGAGGGAGGCAGCAACTCAGGATAATGGTGCATATTTCATTGTGAGGCCAAGGGATGAGGCAGGGGAGATGTAAGAACAGCAAATAACTGGCCTGTAAGGTGCTAAATAAAGCATAAAAAGCCTGTTTCTTGGTAAATGGTTAATTTACAAAAGTCAGTTGCTTTCTTATACATCAGCAATGAATATCTGAAACTTGAAATTAAATACACAATAGCATTTATATTAGAATCAATGAATGAAATGCTTAGGTATAAATCTAACAAAATATGTACAAAGTCTTTATGAGGAAAACTCCAAAATTCTGAAAAAAAAAATTAAGGAAGATCTAAATAAACACAGAAATATTCTGTATATATGGAAAGGGTAATTCAATATTGTTAAGATCTCATTTTTTCCCAGCTTGCTCTATAGATTCAATGCAATCCCAATCAAAATCTCAGCAAGTTACTTTGTGGGTATCAACAAACTGATTCTAAAATTTATATGGAGAGGTGAAAGACCCAGAAAAGCCAATACAAGATGGAAAAAAGAACAAAGTCAGAGTACTGAAATTCACCAAAATAAAAATTTCCTATGAAGTTACAGTAATAAAAACAATGTGGTATTTGTGAAACAACAGACAGATAGATCAATACAACAGAACAGAGAGCCCACATATAGTCCACTAAATATAGCCAACTGATCTTGGATGAAGGAGGAAAGGCAATTCAATGTCTTTTTAACAAATAGTGCTGAAACAACTGGATATCCACAAGCAAAAATATAAATTTAAACACAGACCTTTCACAAACATCAACTCAAAGTAGATAATAGACACCAATGTAAAATATAAAACTATGAAACTTCTAGAAGATAATAGAAAATACAGGTGACCTTGGGTTTGAAAATGACTTTTAAGATACAACACTGGGAAAGCAGGATCTATGAAATGAAAAATGGTTAATTTGGACTCATTAAAAATTTTTCAAAAGTCCTTCTCTGCAAAAGACACTTAAAATAATAAAAAGACAATTCACAGACCAGGAGAAAATATTTGCAAAACATTTCTCTGATAAAAACAATCCCAAATTCAGAATATGTAAAGAACTATTAAAGCTCAACAGTACAATATCAAACAACCCTATTAAAAAATGGGCCAAAAAAAAAAAAATCTGAAAGGACACTTTATATATCAAAGAAAGTATATATATATCAAAGAAAGTATATATATCTTTGATATATATATATATATATATCAAAGAAAGTATAAAAGTATACAGGTGGCAAAAAGCATTTGAAAAGATGCTCAACAACATATGCTATTAGAGAATTCCAAGTTAAAACGACAATACTACACCATACCTATTGAAGTGGCTGAAACCCAAAATACTGGCAATACCACATGCTGGTGAGGATGTGGAGCAATAGGAAACTTCCTTCATTGTTGGTGGAAATGCAAAGTGGCTCAGCCACATTGTGAGAAGCTTGGCAGTTTCTTACAAAACTAAACATACTCTTACCATACAAGCCAGCAATCACACACTTTGGTGTTTACCCAAATGAAAACTTATATCCACACAAAACGTCTACATGAATGTTTATAGCATCTTTAGTCACAACTGCCAAAACTTGGAAGTAACCAAGTTGTGCTTCAGTAGGAAAACAGATAAACTGTGGTACATCTATACAATGCAATATTAAAAGAAATGAGCTATCAGGCTATGAAATGACATGGAGGAAACATAAATGTATATTAATAAATGAAATAAGCCAATCTGAAAAGGTCACATACTGTATTTTGTCAACTATGTGACAATCTGAAAAAGGCAAAACTAGGGATATAGTAAAAATATCAGTGATTACCAGGGATTAAAGTGGGAGGGAATGAGCCGGCAGAGCAGAGAGAAATTTTTGGGCTATGAAACGACTCTGTATGAAATTGTAATGGTGGATACACGGCATCAAACTTTGTTAAAACTCCATAAAATGTACTTCTTGAAGAGTGAAACCTAATGTAAATTACAGACTTTTAGTAAATAATTATGTATAAATATTGACTCAAAAATTGTAATAAATGCACTGCACTAATGCAAGATATTAATAGAAGAAATTGGGGGTTATGAGTTCCTACACACTTCACAATTTGTAAATAACACTTAACTAGACCCTAATCACCCCCCCTCAGAGAGAGAGGAGAGAGTTATTTCTTGCCTGTGATTCCTGCCTCTGACTTCCAGAGTTCTTCCAAAAATCTCCTAATGTCTGGATGTTACATAGGAAACACCAACACTTTTGCTAGCAGAAATCTCTCTTTCCAAGTCTTTCGCACAGCTCTGCTTGCAAGGCAGTAAGAGGAGTTAAAATGCTGAAACAATGGAAGATTTTCTTATGCTGTGTTGGACATTTATTCCATTAGTTCATTTTTGTTTTTAGAGAACCTTATTGAAGTCTGGGATTAAGAGGGCTTTGATTTCTTTACACAAAACAATGTCTTGCCAAGGAAAATGAGAGCCTCTAAAAGACTCTGTCTTTTCTTCACAGAACAGGCATTGTCACTGAGTCAATGACATCTCTGCAGAAGAGAAAGAAGTAAGAAATGCATAATTTACCCTACTTTATTAAACCAGATTTGTCTTCCTCCCAACTCCTAGAGATTTCCAAAGTCTTAGAGTATGTCAAAGTGTGCAAGGACTACTAACAATATCCAATTTTTGAGAGATGCTTAATGAAAAATTAAACTAGATACGGAAGAACAGGAAGGAAAAGTATAGGCGTTTTACTAAAAACATCTCTTTAAAAAAGCAGGTATCCTCTGCCAGGCTTCCAGGACAATGTCTGTTCCTCTTGCTCAGGGTAGGATAATGTGATCTCAGAGCGGTAAACCCAAGACAGCCCCCTGACAGTCTTCAGATTTGGTGGTTTTGTTTGTTCCTTTCCTTTCATTTCATTTCTCTTCAATTTCATTTGATAACTGGCTGGGTTATGTCCCGACAGGTTGAGATGTTTAGATGTTTCTTTGAGAGTACTTCATGGTACCAAGAATGTGGTCTCTCTTCTCCATTCTTCATAGCCTTCTAGTTAAGGATGCTTCATCTAATCTGAAGGCATTTACTATGCTCAGAATCCTATCATACTGCAGCAGGCCCTTAATCTGTCACTGATGCTAAAGATTAATAATATTACAAATGCTTGTGATAAAGCCTACACACTCCTTTTTTTCTGAGTTTACTTGTCATGCAAAGATCATGTGAAGAGCTCCCCCCTTTCCTGAACCAAACTGAGGGTCAGGCTGCTATTTCTTTTGGCCCAATAATGAGATACTGATGAACTGGGGAGGAACAGAGTTTATTTCTGCAACTAGTTACAGGGAGAAGGCCTGGAAATTATCACCAGATCAACTCAAAATTACAAAGTTTTTAAGAGCTTATAAGCCTTTTAAGCTATATGTCTACATGTAAGTGTGCATTCATCTAAAGACGTAAGTGATACATAAGCGATTAACGTCTTTTAATCTGTAACTAAGGTTTGAGTCCTGAACACCTTCCTCTGGAGCCTTGGTAAATGTACTTAATCTAAATGGGTCCAGGAGCTAGGGTGATTACCCTTATCTTTTCTCCAGCTAAATCATGGAGGTTTGGGGCGTTCCTTTAGACCGCTAATAAACTTGTTTGTGGAGGCCTGGGGAGTCTCTTCAGATCCCCAAAAAAAGTTTTTTTTTTTTTTCTTTTTTGAGACAGAGTCTCACTCTGTCGCCCAGGCTGGAGTGCAGTGGTGTGATCTCGGCTCACTGCAACCTCTGCCTCCCAGGTTCAAGTGATTCTCCTGCCTCAGCATTCTGAGTAGCTGGGACTACAGGCATGTGTCACCATGCTGGGCTAATTTTTTGTATTTTTAGTAGAGCAAGGTTTCACCGTGTTAGCCAGGATGGTCTTGATTTCCTGACCTCGTGATCCTCCTGCCTTGGCCTCCCAAAGTGCTGGATTATAGGCGTGACCTGCCACACCCAGCCAAACCTTGTTTAATCCTAAACGGGTCCTGTTAAGAATTCCTTTGTTATTTGTCATGCTTTAAGGCCCAGGAAAGGCCTTCACAAAACTCTTGATGGGCTTTCGTTACACTATAGCCTTTGTATAAGGTCACTAGCTCTTTTAGCTTTTAATATTTAACTTAATCACCCAGTCAGTACTGAAACAGTTGTTATGAAGCCCTGCGTTAGTGAGACTTGGCCTGCCACACTCTTACACAGGATCCTAAGACAGACTGTTAAAGGCAGGCACTAGAGTGGCACTGCAGGTAAACACAGAGACAGCTGCAGCATAGAGACAACTGGGACCCCTCTGCAAACTGCGCAGGCAGTTGTCTTTTCTCTCTCTCTGTGAAACTCTTCTCTCGCTTGAAATGCAATTTATAGACTTAGAGGAATTCTGTGTTTCATCACTTAACGAAATGCAGAAGGTAGAACTCATCATTTTTGTCTTGGCTACCCTGAAAGCAGATGTTTTGTTGTTAAGAGAATAATAACAAAGTTTTTTTATTGTAATGATAGAAGGAAACAAGAATAAATATCCTTGTATATGGAATATGAAAGAAGAAATGAATAATGCCACTGACTGAAGAGGGGGACTCAGTAACTGAAGAACTAGGAAAGCGGATCGAAAGGATTGAAGACTTACATGTTTGCCTTAAGACCCTAGGAGTTCTTTATCCAGTTCTCTTATTTTTGTTTTGTTTTGTTTTCTCATTTGATGGGAGGAAAAGATTTGAAGGAAGGGTAACTCCAGGAAGCTGCTTTAACAACCTCAGAACTAGAATACTTTGCCAGGGAGTTATAAGATACTTTGTTTTTGCTTTTACTTTTATTTTTGTTTTCTGACATTTGTTCCTGTTTCAAAATGTTCAATTAAAATATGTGGCAAAGAGATTCTGTTCACACACCCCATCCATTGCAATGACAGTTCCCAGCTTCAAACCTGCAAACTGACTTTTTTTTTTCGGAAACCAGTTTGTCTCCTAATAGCGTTTGGTTGCTTTTCTCTCCTTACTTTTGATTTTAAAAAATGTTTCTCTCCTTCTATGTGAAATTTCATTTCAAAAAGAAGACTGATGGCAGGCATTGAATCTGGAAGCTCTTCCACCCAGAGTGACAAAAATAAAGAGTGATGCTGAAAGCTGCACTGCATGAAATCCTCTCTCTGTCGTCCGTTCTCCAAATCCATTACTGGCTCTAAAAAGATCTCCTGAGAACAGAAATTGTACATTGACATTGACTGGTGTTTATACAACAATTAAGCCACATCTCATCTCCTGTATTTTCCAAATAGACAGCAGGGCTGTTTTCTTAAAAGTGAAAGAAAACATTGACAAGGATCTCACTCTATTAGATCATTTCCAAGGTCACTCATGACCCTATTATCTCCTGCTCTCCAGTAGGCTAACCATGGGATCAGAGGGTAGTACAATATCCTTAACATTGGCTTCTACAGGTATGTTGCTGCTAACTTGGAGATGGCAGAGACAGGCTACTACAGACTTCTTTCATGATGCAAATGTGGGAGCCAGTCCTTTGTTACCAGTTGGTAAGGGAAGTTGGCAGATACATGAAAATGGAAGGACTGGCACATAGCAAACAAATGACCATTTAAAATGTTGTTGTTCATTTAGAAAGTCTACAAATCAGACTATTAATGCTAAATTGGAGTGAAATCAGACCTCATACATAGTAATGAGCTTTGAAGTTTAGCTTGGAGTTAAGAGAGATCCATCATTTTATGTTAATGAAGGCAGGCCAGACAAGGAGAATGACAATGGGAAGATATACAAACTAGGTGAGCACCAAGAAAAGCTTTTACAAGTCATTCACAAGGAGTGCAAACATAGTGAGTGCGCCGATTCCTTCTAAAGTGCTCCCATTCAATGTATTTCAATGTCTATAGAAGGAATAAAACACATTCGAACAACTGCCCACAGTTCTCTTTGTTCTAATCACTTCTACAGAGGTTGAAGATTTATTGGCTAATGGGAAACTAGGAGGGGCATAAAGGCTTTTCTTGATTAACATGGGTAATGAAGTCATAAATAGCATAAAATGTTTCTTTATATTTGATAATTCTCTGAAAAATCTATTGTCATAGGATCACGTAGGCCCATCTGCAGCATCTTTAATCACATTTTAATGGCATCTCATGGGCAGTGTGTAATAATGAGAAGTGAAGCCTACTAGGCTTCTGGGTCAGGTGGGGACTTGGAGAACTCTTCTGTCTAGCCAAAGGATTGTAAACACACCAATCAGTGCACTGTGTCTAGCTAAAGGTTTGTAAATGCACCAATCAGCACTCTGTTAAAATGCACCAATCGGTGCTCTGTGTCTAGTTAAAGGTTTGTAAATGCACCAATCAGTGCTCTGTAAAAACGGACAAATCAGCACTCTGTAAAATGGACCAATCAGCAGAAGGTGGGCAGGGCCAAATAAAGGAATGAAAGCTGACCACCTGAGCCAGTAGCAGCAACACACATGGGCCCCTTTCCATGCTGTGGAAGGTTTGTTCTTTTGCTCTTCACAATAAATCTTGCTGCTGCTCACTCTATGGGTCTGCGCTACCTTTATGACCTGTAACAGTCACTGTGAAAGTCTGTGGCTTCACTCCTGAAGTCAAGCAAGGCCACAAACCCACAGGAAGGAAGAAACTCCGGACACATCTGAACATCTGAAGGCAGCAAACTCTGGACACACCATCTTGAAGAACTGTAACACTCACTGGGAGGGTCCGTAGCTTCATTCTTGAAGTCAGTGAGACCAAAAACCCACTAAGAGGAACAATTCCGGACACAATAGCACTTCATCTCACCTCAAGAATGCAGAATAACCAAATTTTCTATAGTAATCAGGCATTGTGCATTACATTCTTAATTCAAAATAACAAAGGCTAACATTTATTGAACCCTTACTGCCAGCTACTAGCTACCTTACATATATATTTAATATTCACAACATTGTTATAAAGAGATACTATCTCATTTTATAAGATAAGAAATGAGGCATGGGAGGATAAATAATTCACACAACTAGAAACTGGTAAAGCACAATTTCAAACCCAAGCAATATGACTTTAGAACTCATGTTCTTAATTACTGCATTAAATTCTTTGCCATTCATTACAACTTTATAAACTTCCATAAATCTGAAATTTCCAAAATTTGAAATGATTTGATTTTAATTTTCCAATATCATATTATCATTTAATACATCTCCAAATTATCCATGTTGCTTAACTGGGCTACATTGGGTCAGACATCTATGGAAATAGAACTGCACTCATCAGATTTGTCTGTAGAATCTGGGCTTCTTAGAAGAAACCAATGAGTGCCTGCATCAACATCATCATCCCCACGACTATTCACCCAGCTGAAAACTGTGCTAAGCACTGGTCTCATGGGGTCTCATGGACTGCTTGCTTGTGGAATTTATCCACTTTTAATGCACTTCAGATTTGAAACATAAAAAGTATAGTATCCTACAAATGAAATAAAGTTGTTAGAGACTTGTCTAATTTTACCAGGTACAGTCATCTTAGTTGTTCAGCAGGAACTCCTTTGAAAATTAAGCGTGTGGCCTGAGCCTTTTAAAGATGGTATGAACCATTCTTCCCTATCATTTCCCAGCCCTAATACCTGTAATGAGCTTTTCACGGGAACTGCATGCTTATTGACTATCGGCAACATCGAACATTTGTCCTTTCTTAACAGAGGAATTTATGTTACTCTGGCTGTGTGCTTGCATGGATGACTTAATTCATCTCGACCTTGTTATGCTATTGATGCAACAGAAATACTGAGCCTTGGTGATTCTCTGCATAACTAAGCACAGACCAAGCACCTGAGGAGGGTTGGGGGGTTGTCGTCAAGATTTAAAGTGACTTAAGCTTTGTTGTGATTTCTATCGCTGCAAAGAAGCAAATTAGAGATGTCGATGTCGGGGAACAGTTTTTTGGAAAGCTCCCCAGTGAAAAGTGGACAGCAGTGACTTTAATCAGCCATGGAAAATAGCTGATCCTTTCAATGACTGTTGGTAGCAGTTCTGCTACTCTATTTTTCCATTCCATGTTTAAACCAAGAAAAATAGGTTGGCATTAGAAACATACTGATACTCATCAAAAATTGAACTTTTCTTAGTGATTTTATTTTTGTCTCTTTCTTCCTACTTGTTGGCCAAAAAACAATCAGAAGACAATTTTTAAAAGAATATTAATACTACCTATTTATCCAGTGATTACTATACCAAGCAGTGTGCTAGACACCACACACTGAAGAGAGAGGGAGGGAGAGGTTATTGTCTCAAATAACTAACTTGTTAAATTGTCTTGTTTAATCTTCTCAGGAACGTTAAGTGTATGTACCCTCATTATCCACAAGCATAGGTGAAGAAACTGGGGCTCCCAGAGAGTAAGTTACTTGCCCAGTTCCCAGAGGTAAAAAATGGCAGAGCCCACCTTGAAATCTTTGTCTGACTCCACAGTCCGCTCACTGTCTGAACCACTATTGTTATCTCTCTGTACAACAAGGAATTTCCCATACAGTGGAGAAGAATATATATTGAAGAATTTTTCTAACATTAAGGACATTTTTTATTAATTCAACAATTATTAATACAGATACTATCACACGAAGGTTGTGTGTTTCATGCTGAAGAGATACAGTTGTAACTACAGCAATAGCTAATGATCATTGAGAACTTACTATGGGCCAAAAATTTTAATTTATTATTTCATTTAAATCTTACAACAATACCGTGTGGCAATTACTATTGTTTTCCAAATTATTTTATTAAAAAATTAAAGATTAGATATTTTGGACCACTTGCTCTATGGCAATGAACAGGTTAAGTTGAAAAATTTAGGCTCTGGGAGGCCAGAACCGAAGCTCTTAAATTTTAAATAAACAAAAGTCAGGATGCGACATCACAGACACATGGAACATCAGGAAGGTGGAACTGCGTAAAACTGAGTGGACATTTGGGGAAT
>NC_045448.1:97410759-97436001 GCF_002776525.5 Piliocolobus tephrosceles
CATTCCTCATTCCTATACTAATACTGTGCCTTATTTTATTTTTCATCTGTGCGTCCAAATACCAACCATAGGCCCTGACCTTAACAACGCCCCTTAACAGCAGGAAGTAGCCAGACAGACCACGGCGCCCCTTTATCACTATTATCAATAAAAGGTTGGACTGTTTGGACGAACGGAGGCAAGATGGTGCACTTCCGGGTTCTTCATCCCCCCTCCCAACTTTTCCGGCGCCCGCGAAAATGCAGCCGGCGACCCGGGAAGGTGCAGACCAACTGGGCATGCTCCAGGTGACATCAATCCGAAGAGACCAAGATTTACCTGGTCGCACCTGCGGAACGCCCCCCGACATGCCCATGCCCCGCCTATTGCCCTCCCACTCCTAGAAAAGCCACTCTTGGCCAGTGAGCCACGCGGCCTTCTCACAGCCCCACTCCTGTCGGGATGTCGGGACTGTTGGAACTCCGTCCGAGAGCTTGGCAGGGGGAACTCTGCTGGCCTTCTTTGCTGGAGGCCGACAGACTTCTTCTCCACACCTTAGGTTACAAAAATAAACTTGCAGTTTTGCTCCTGACCTTTGCCTACTTGCTGGTTCTTTTGTGCTCGCTCTGGTGGTCTTAGAAAAACAAGTCACTTCAGACATGGCTGTCTCTAGATTGCTTGAAAAATGTCATCAGAAATACATTTCTCATTCACTCCATCTCCCATCTCTGGCTTGCTCTACAGGTGATGGCAAAGGTGATCTTCAGGTATACCTGATCTTTGGGTTCATGACCAGAATGAGACACCTTCCCCATTTCTGAGTTCATATGGATATATGAGGAAGGATTCTGCGTGGGTCCTGCACCTCCACTGGCCTGGTTCCCAGTTGAGGGAAATTCTGGTTGGCTAGGAGAGGTGCTTGAGATTCATGGTCCCACTAGGCTAGGTAGGAATTGTTCCTAAAAGGAGAAGATGAGTTCTCGTCGCTTAAAATTGAAATAGAAAGCTAGGTAGGCAAAAATAGCAGATGTCCTTTATAGCAATGCGGATGCCTGTGTGTTGTGATGGGACTGGCAAGAAAATCCCCACAACACACCCCCTCTTCCCACACGGCCTCTCTTGGACAGGAATTCCCTTGTTAGTTGCTCCTTTAGGAGCAGGAATAGAGGGCATTTTGTAAATCAGGAAGGCAGAAGCTTTAAGCCATTATCACCCGCTAATAGTTTATCAGGAAAGAGTTTTTCAGATTGCCCATTTTATCTCCTAGTTTTGCCTGGAGCAGGCTCTAAGTAATACATGTTTCTGAAGTGGTGGGTTCAGTTAATACTCTAAAGAAAGAAACAAGGTAAATGGACCCTTCAGGAGATTAATCCAGCAGTGTGGATGCAACAGCAGATGGCAGTGAATTCATAAACCTGGACTGCAGTTTGCCTCTAAGTTGTGAGGGTGGCCTCAGGAGAAAAAAAGTGTCCCACACTGGAGGTAACAGTGATGACAGCTGACATTTAGTACCAGGTGCCTGGCACTAAGCTAAGCATGCTCCCTAAGTTATCTAATCAAATCTGCTTAGGAAAATTTTGAAGCATATACTTCTCTTCTCCCCATTTTACGATAGAGGGAATTTAAATAATTTCATCAAGCTCACATAACTAGTGGGTTGTGGAGCAGAGATGAACAGCCAGGACAACTTGACTTCAAAGCCATGTTGATGCTGTCAGGTTGCACTGATACAGATGCTAAGGAGGAAATGCGCACATTGGGCGGGGTGAGGATTCACATAGATAGAATCTGGATGTCCTTCCAACCGTGAGGCCCGTGAGTCTTTCAGCATCTTCAGGGCTTATCTGTGGCAGGGAATCAGCCATTCCTTGTATGATATGTGGCTTTTGCAACATTCCTTCATGGTTTCTCTCCCTGTTGTTGGTATTTATGTGTGCTGGCAACTTCCCTGTAAGAATATATCTTGAGCATGAAAAGATGATGTAGCTAACAGAAAAACAGGATAGAGGAAAATCACCAAACACTTGCTACCAATGCCAAATGAGGATTGGAGCCTAATCTACTGACTATTGCTGGGACACTCCTCATGTTGAAGGTGCCTCAAGACAGGCCCTGCATGAGTCCCATGACAGAGCAGTCACTGTGTCTGCAGGTGGAAATACAGCCCTAACCCCTGGGGACCTGCCTGTACACCACTGTGGAAGCTCTACTGACCTCACACCCTGTACTTTACCCTGCCCACATCACTAGTCACAGGGCTAGAAATTTCCGCTAAAAAAGTTACATCCTAGATTTAGGTGTATTGACCTTGGCAATCTAGCTAGAAACTCATGCATTTGCATCATCTTGCAATCCTACACCTTGTATTTTGCATATTAACACTTTATACATTTTCCCAAGGTCTAGCTATACCTGCCTAAACTCCCATTTTTCAGCTAGATCTGGAATCCTGGACAATTTTCCCAGAAACCAGCAGGTGATATTTAGCAGCTGAGTGAGTTTGATGTCATAATTAAGCAAAACTCACAACCCACATTCCTGCCAAGCAGGTGCACCGGCTGTGCAAGCATCCATGTGTGTACTCATGTTGGACCAAAAGTTTGCACAGTATATACCCCAAGAAATACATATTGAAGACACACGAAGTACCTGATCCCCACTTCACTCTTTAAACACACACAAAACAATTCTAGAGAGATTCAAACTTTCGAATTTTAAGTTTTGGATGAGAGTCCTTTCTGTATCAGAAAACCAAGCAACTAAAAAATTAATGATTGATACATTTTATATGATAAAGTTCTAAATGAAAGAAAAGCAACCAAAAGCAGCAACAAAAAGATATTAACTTTTTTTTTAAACTGGCAAAGACATGGACAAACAATTCATAAATATAATGTAGATAAATATAAAGATAATACTATCAAAAATAATTAAATGAAATATTAATCAGCAATGTAAAGGAATAAATGACTCATGCATGCAACAACCATATATGGGCATTCATTATGCTGAGTGAACGAAGCTGCTTTCTGGCTAGGCACGGTGGCTCACACCAATAATCCTAGCACTTTGGGAGGCTGAGGTGAGTGGATCACCTGAGGTCAGGAGCTCGAGACCAGCCTGGCCAATATGATGAAACCCTGTTTTCACTAAAAATACAAAAATTAGCTGGGCATAGTGGGGCTTGCCTGTAATTCCAGCTACTCAGGAAGCTGAGGCAGGAGAGTCGCCTGAACCCGGGAGGCAGAGGCTGCAGTGAGTTGAGATGACACCACTGTGCTCCAGCCTGGGAGACAGCGCAAGACTGTCTTCAAAAAACAAACAAACAAACAAAAACCCAGTTGATTTCTAAAGGTACCACATGATACCATTATAGGATGTCTTTCAAATGCCAGAACTGGAGAGATGGAAGCTTGGAGGAGGGATGGGGTGGGTGGTGGATGGCACTGTGAACGGTGGTAGGAGAAAATTGCTTTGTGCTTCTCTGTACCCTGACTGTGGTGACCGTGGTGGTGGTTAGACACGCAATCGCATTGCAGGAAGCACTGACCTGCCCCTATTACATGTACAATGGAGTGCATGTAAAAACTGGTAAAAACTAAATGGGATCTGTAGTCTAGTTAACAGCGTTATGGCAATGTTAGGTTCCTGGTTTTGATATTATATTGTAGTCTCATAAAATGTCATTTTTGGAGGATGCTGGCTGAAAGGTTTACGGGACTCAGTGTGTACATTTTTCCAATTTCCTGCGAGTTTGTATTCATTTCAAAATAAAAAGTTAATAAATTAAGACAGAATCCTCAAATTCAACTGAATTAAATAAATGCAAATGGAAATTGAGAGGTACCATTTTCTATGTATCACAATGGAAAAAACTGAATAACAGTCACTGATGGAAGATGTTATGGGTTGAATTGAGTCGCGTCTCCCTTCAAGTACCTGTGACTATGACCGTATTTGGAAATAAGAACCCTGCAGATGAGCAAGTTAAGATGATGTCATTAGAGTGGGCCCTAATATGATTTCATCCTTCTAAAAAGAGGTCATTTTGACACAGAAACAGAGACATACAGAGGAAAGACAAGTGATGACATGGAGAGGACAGGGCTCTACAAGCCAAGAAATGCCTGAAGCTGTTGATGTGGGGAGAGAAGCCAGGAGCAGATTCTTCCTCACAGCCTCAGAAGGAACCATCCCTGCTGACACCCTGACTTTGTACTTCTAGATTCTCAAGTTGTGATAAAATAAATTTCAGTTTAACTACCCAGTTTGTGGTATTTTGTTATGGAAGCCCTAGCAATGAATGCAGGAGTATGGGGAAGGAGGTCCTTTCCTAGAATGCTTGTGAGAGGAAGAAGTTGGTGCAACTTCTTTGAAGGGAAATGTGGTAATATTTATTCAAATATAAAGTCACATGTCAATTGACCCCATCATTCTGCCTCTGACTAGTCACTCTAGGGATATAGTCACATTTTCCAAAGATTCATTTCCAAGAATGCTCATTACAGTGCTATTTTTGATAATAAAACCCTAAAACAACCCGTGTCCATCTATTGGGGAATAGATAATAAGTCATGTGTTTTCATGTAGTGTGATATAGAGCTACAATACCATGTAAGCACTTCAAAAATTTAAATGCTCTGGAGTATTGAAGTTTTAAAGTGATTTGCAGCAGATTTATTTGATGCTGAAACCTGCTCTGTGTTGACATGAGGCTTTTTAAAGTCTTTATTCATCATAGCCAATGTAAATATTCATTTGTTACATTGCAGAAATAGCAGTGGCAGTTAAATAAGAAGAGCACCCCCATATCTCTCTAGGAATTTTATTATCATCTTTCTAAAATTTGGAAAATTGTGAATACTGAATTACATCTAACACCAAGGATTTGGGACAATGGAACATAAGCTGATATTCACAGCTGTTGAAATGTATGTGATAAAAATACTATACACAGTGCAGATTAGAAATATCTATCACCTTTGATATTATTAAGTGAAGTAATACCCTCAGTGTTAATATTAGGTAAAGAAAAAAAAGCAAGGGCACAGAATAGTATATGTAAAAAGTTATTTGGGTAAATGATTACAAGCACATAAACATAACTGAAAATATATAAAAATCTAATTATGATGTTATACTCTAAGTACTGAGATCAGTTCTGCCCTCATTCTCTGCCAAAGCTGTCCTAGTTAGCAATGTACTGAGCAAGGCAGACAGCTTTTTGGGGTCCGGCTTTGGCAGGAAGGCTGTGAGGGGCTGAGAACCTTGCTTCACTCTGCCTTGACTCTGGTTAAGGTAACCGGATTTGTCTGTCAATACATAGTTTCTAAATAAATGTCTCCCAGGTACCAATGCATTGCATTTTGGGCGGATTCATGGAGATTCAATCAGCATCTTTAAAGAAGTTGATAAAGGCATCCTCTCTCCCTCCATCCTTCTCCTTGTTCCTCTGTTCCCTTCCTCCTGACCCTCTTCCTGTCTCCCTCCTCTTCCCTCAACTTCCTTCTTCCCCTGCACCTTCCTGTTCTTCCCCCTTTCCTTTCTTTCATTCCTTCCTCTCTTTCTTCCCTCTGTCCTTCCTCCATATCTACCCCTCCCTGTCTTCTTCCCTATCCCTCTTATGTTCAGTCTCCCTCCCTGTCTCCCCTTGTCTCCCTTTCCTGTCTTTTCTTCCCTCCCTCCATCTCTTCCTTCCTCCCTTTCCCTCTTCTTCATTCCTTCTCCCTCTCTCCCTCTCCCTGCCTCTGTTCCCCAGTCAACAGCTGTGCCCTGAGTGCACCCTTGTGAAACACTTGGCCCTGACCTTCACACCCGGAATGGATGGGGGAATAAGACAGTAATTGTGGGAGGCACGGCGTATGCTTCTTTCTCTGCTCCTTCTTCTGGTTCCCTATTTAGTTCTTTTACAAACAGATTTCACAGAGTCAGCTAAAATGTCACCTTTATTATAACTAAAACAAAAATCCTGTGTTTCTGTGTTTGTATTACCTGAATGTGCAGATTTTCCTACAGCACCAGGTAAGACTTCTGTAAGAATCAAACTGGCCTGCAAGCTTTCTGAGGACCACTGCTAATCAAACAACCAGTTTAACCCTAGGAATCACTAGAGCTCTATGCCTGCAGCTAACTTTCCCAAACATGCCAACATTTCCTTCAAATAAATAGACTTTGTAAAAATTGCACTTGAGAATCTGCACACCTCCCTGTGCCATACATCTATGGCACCCTGAGCACAGTCCGGGACTTGTTCCCTTTTCCCACAGCTGTGTCGCCGAGGTAGCTTAGGGCACTGCTCTGACTCTGGCATCCTGTGAGAAACACCATGCTTCCAAGGCAAAATTGTCATGCTCAGTTCTTCTTTTTCTTTGCCCGCTAGAATCCTATGATTCCCGGAGTGAAGCAAAGCCCTCAAGACATCTGATCAGCAGTCTGCCACGCTCTTTCTTTAAATGGCTACAAGGATCAGGCTATGAGAGCCTGAAAGTCAAAACACCTTCAGATTTCATATCCAGTGTAAACTAAAAATAAAATCCTAAACTTCCATCACCCCACCAACTAAATGAATCTCTTTTTGGCCAATGGAACACCAGGAAAACCTGAAGAACTGAATTCTTAGGCATGGCGGGAAGGGAGGCCGGACATGCCTCATTCAACCCCTGCTCTTTTGGAGGTCAAGCACAGCTGACCAGTATTAATGTTAAAATAGAGATCATGAGATGGATAAAATAGGCTCTTTGTGGCAATAAGGCACCACATTATAGATAGGACCTAAGGCCATGCTAGGCAAGGGTTAGGTCACACCTGCAGGTCATCAGTTTTGCCATATAGCATCCTTATCTCAAAGCATTCCTTTCTGCTGACTCCCAGATTTTAGACAGAGTCTTACTCTTTTAACCAATTGCAAATTAAAGAATCTCTAAATCCACCTATAGCCTGTAAGCGTGCTCATCAAGATATCCCACCTTTTCCAGCTGAACCAATGTATACCTTCCATGTATTGATTTCTGTCTTTGTGTAATTCCAGCCTCCCTAAAATGTATAAAACCAAAACTGTGATCTGACCACCTCGGTACCACTTACTCGAGGCTTCTCGGGTTTGTGTTTTTCTTGGGGTCACAGTTACTCATATTGGCTCACAGTAAGCCTCTAAATTTTTGACAGAGTTCATTTGTTTCTGTTAACACCAGCCTATCAGTACTTCCTTCTTGGCTCCCAGACTCCAGTGATCTCTGTTGCCTGTAAGTAGGCTTTTCTGGGCGAGAATCTGGGCTATGAACCCTACATAGAAACGTTGCCTTAGCTGTTATGAATGAGAACTCACAAATTAAAATGTCTAATTCTTCTCCCCAGTTACCTCTTCATCTATTTACCTATCCCTTTAAAGCTCTTCAGTATTTAGGTGTTAAAGAGAAACCTGGGGAGGAAGCAGACAAGAATGGTAGCTTGAAAGTTTGTGCTATTTGTGAAGTGGGCCAGACACAAAAGGAACTCAGGGTAGATTAGCAGCTCTACAAATTAACACCTGTAATCATTCCATCTTCTTGTAAATAAAGCTTATTAATTTGAATGTAGGTGAAATACTATTATAAAGATATTGATGATGTTGATAGGATGGAATGTTGATTGACCTGAAAAGAGGCATCAGCTTTCTCACACAGAGATTTACAGGGATTTGTCAACTCAAAGAAACCTGTGAAGTCCACTGATCTCAGCCCTTCATTGTGAGGAGAGCAACCAGCTACCCAAAGAAAATGGAGGCCTCAGTAAGGAAGTGTGCTCAATGCGCCCCCGTGCCTGAGTTCATTTGAACAGCCCTTCTGGAGCATGGTAATATAGTTCGTTTCTTAATGACAAATTATAAGTGGACACACTGCAGCATAATTTTCCAGAGTCTAAAATTTCAAACTTAGAGAACTTCAGAGAAATGCAAGCATTTATTTTGCTGGAACCTCAAGGCACTTCTGCACAGCCTTCCTGGATGGTTCCCTCAGGCCTAGCAGAATCCTCTTTACACACTTATAGACTCTCATACATGCCTCTGTGCTGGGACTTAGCCATCACAGTCATGACTGCTGGTTAGACTGCTATTGGTGAGATTGTGCTGTATTGCCCGTATCTAATGCAGTACCTGACTCGTCGTTCCTTAAAAAAAAAACGTGATTGCTGAATAAATGAAGAAACTACTGCCAGCCAGAGCTGCTGGGTGCCTTCTCACAACAGGAAGTCTGTTGTGAAGTTGTTGTGAGGGTGCCTGTTTTCTTAATGAGGGTTTACTGCATAGAAAATGTACAGAAATGAGCCCACTTTTAAATCTCAGCATAGTCCCTTGCATCTGTCACCTTGGCAAGTCACGTAACTACTCTGAGCCCCAACATCTTTATTTGTTAAAAATAAAACAGGTAGTAATGACATTATTGTTGTTTTAAAAAATGAACTTCATGACGGATTGTTGTAAAGATTAATTTTCATGAAGTATGTAAAAATTTCTAACAACTGCCAGGCATATTTTCAGTGCTCAACAAATAAATCTCAGTAGAATCTGAATCTGAATGTTCCCTCCTTTGGATAATTTATTTTTTCCTTACAGGAATGCAACTTTGATTACCTCATGAAACTTAGCAACACAATACTATTTTTTGAGGAAATATGCATTATAAATAACTTAATGGAAGGCACTTCTTCTATAAAGCATATTAAGTGATTCCCCAGCTATACAAAAGGGACACTTGCTTCTAAAACCACCTACACCAGGCTGAGGCCACCCTATATCTTCCTAAACGGCATGTGCAATATAGAAGTGTCTCTATTTTGAAGACATAAAATAATACAAAGAAAAGGGAAGTAAGCATTCTAGGGTCACATAGCAAACTGGTGACAAAATCAGGAAGATAATTGCATTCTGAATTCATGGACCAATGCTCATCTCTTTTATTTATCTTGGAGGTGAAGTTGGAGTCCAGGTATGATAAGATGATTGATTCTGTTTTTCTTAGCATTGGAAAGGAATGCCAGAGAAACGAGACATACCCAGGTTTGTGTCCTTAATTCATTTGCCTTTCCTTACTTTGTTCCTCTTGAAACAAATTAAATCTGTAATTTTTTAAAGTTGTCATTACAATATGAATGTATTTATTCCTTCTCCTCTTCTTCCTCTCTCTTTTGATTGCTTGAAACCACATAAAAACAAGCAAATGTGATGGTGATTAAGTCTTGGCAGAAGATATTTAGTTGATGTATCAATTCTAAGTTGCTATCAGGAAAATAATTAAACTAAGATTTCACTGGTGATTTTCTGGTCTGCTAGGTGTGAAGGACATTTATTTGTATTAGTAGAAAATAAAGTTCTATGCTGTTACATAAGACTAGATATATCTAATTTTTTTTTTTAAAGGGATAGGTTTACTTTTCATTTAAAACAATGAGAAAATTGCTACTCAGCAATTTATTTTAAGCCAGTGGGTTTTAAACGTCAAGCAATTGCTTTTGTTCTTTGTTTTCTTTATAAGTTCAGCATTTAAATGTTTTCTCTTCTTTTGTCTTACATTTTCGTTGGAGTTCATGTTGTGTTTCTTTTATTATCACAGGAGCTGCAAATATTTATTTTTAATATTCTGGTCTCAGAATAAGAAATGATATTCAGCACTATGGCAAGCACACTTACTTAGCATAAGAATGCATTCTATTTTAAAAGCAATTGCATAGGCAACAGCAGCACTGGAGCTAGAATAATTTATTTGGGGAAACATGGCTATATGATAAAAACACTGAATGCTGAATTATTGGTATAATCCTGGGATCAGGATGGTGGCTTCTTCTGTTTGCTTTTCTGTACCTTTGTCTGCCAAGGTCATATTGTAGTCATATCTTGAATCTTTAGCATCCTAATGTATTTGCATTTTACCTATTTTCAGAAAAGAACTGATGTTGTACTGTAAACATGTTATAATGCTAATGTCAGAGAAAAGACTCCTCTTCTTTTTTTCCTTGACAAGCTTTTGTTTGTTTGTTTGTTTCTCAAGTAGGGAAGGGAACAGATAATAGAAACAAAATTTTTTAAATCTTTTTTAAAGAAGAACATGATTTATAAAAGGAATTTAGAGTTGCAAATTAGCATCAATGCCTACCACATCATTTTTTTTGCTTCCTCCCTCTTCTTCCCCTTCTCCACTCACTACCATACAATTTTTAAAACCTTATTTCAAATAGGATTTGGAAGAAGGAGTAAGGACATCTAAAATATGAATTAGTTTATTCACTAATTACAGAGTTTAAAAGTTCAGTGTAACTTCAAACTGAAAAAAAAAAAAAAACCATATATTGCTACTTCCAGAAAAGATGATGTTATTTTCTTAAGATTTCTTTTTTACAAATTTTCGTATAGTAAATTATTCTTTAACTCTTCCTTTTGGAGTATAACATACATAAAATAAATGACTATGTCTGGAGTGTCAACAGTCACTATAGTTTCCATGCCTCCATCCCTAGCAGTGGTCACCACTCTATCAGCATAAATTAGTTCTTCTTACCCCTCACTTTTGGACTGTAGATAGGTTAATCGTTTTTGTCCTCTTCTAGCCCCTTTGTGTCTGTGTTCTTGACTGGGGTATCCTTTTGTTCACATTGAGATTATCAATAAACAGCTTATTATCCTCCTCACTTTAAGTCACTCAAAGTAGAAACTTAGATTTGAATACAATTTGTAACCTGATTCCTCCAAGCACTGAGGTCTCACTATTGACAAAAGAGCTTTTTTGAAAGTAGTTATGTTGGGAACACTCCAAATCTTTTCTTCTAGCTATTTTGAAATATATCCTAAGTTATTGTCAAATATAGTTGTCCTCTTGTGCTGTTGAACACCAAGACTGATTCCTTCTATCTAACTTTGGAATGTTCCTAACACAAATCAATGATAAATGTTTGAGATGATGGATATCCTCATTACCCAGATTTCATTATTACAAACTGTGTGCTTTTATGAAAGTATCACATGCACCTCATAAATATGTGCAAGTATCATGTATTCATAAAGTCTTTTTAGGTATATCTTGCCCTGTGGTTCTAGCAAAGATGGGATCAAAGATGGAGTAGCCCCTTTACTCACAGGTTCTCCCACTTAAAAAATATAAAACAGGTTACAGCAGAATGAGCAAGCATAGAAAGAGCCTGAACGGTGGAAAGAAGAAGGTAGGCTGCCTGGTGAACTGCGGACTTGAGAAAAGACACCATGGCAAATTCCCTGGGTATTCCTTTTGCCACTTCTATATTCTAGAGAAGGCACTGTGGAATCTCCAGAACTACTAATAGACACACACACACAAAGTCCAAGAAAAGCCTGTTACCTTAGCCAAAGAACTTGGAAAAGGTTGTCCTAACAGAATGGAAATATTCATTGACAATATCTGCCATACTTCAGGCAAACACCAACAGAACCCTGGCAGACGCCAGGCTTCAGCCAGGCTGAAGGGAGCCTATTTCCCACCCCACCTCCCACTCACCTGTGCAAGCAGCAGCCCTCCAACACCCCGTCCCTGCAGAGGAAGGCAGTACTTTGATTTTCCCATGCCGGTGGGGTCAGTAGGATTCAGCAGAGAGTGGAGGAGGCTCCACCCTCCACAAACAGTAGGAAATTTAGCCTGATGGAGGAAGGCCAGGCTGACCAGCACTCCACCCAACTCAGTGTCAGTAGGACCCAGTGGAAAGCTGAACGTGCTTACCTACCTGGTACTAAAAAGGGGAAGAGGTGGTGTGAGATGAAGCGGGTTGACTTCACTGCCCCATCTCCCTATCCCTGTGTCATCAGTGGGCTCCAGTGAGGAGCTAAGCTTCTTCATCATACCTGTAGAAAAAAAAGAAAAAGTGTTTTTTGAGTCAGTCCTCAGCGTCCTCCCTCGATGGCATCAGTGAAACACAGCAGGAAGTAGAGGAAACGCTCCCCCTGGGAGACAACAAGCAATACCAGTTGGTGCTCATTTTTGCTGGAAAGATAAAGTGTCAGTAAAGCCTGGGGAGAACTTTCACTCCACGCATCTGCAATAAGGCAGTGGGAGTCAGTGCTCCGTCCTGGTATCTATGGAGTCCAATGAAAAGCAGAACATGCTCACATGCCATGTTTTTTAACTACACTTCAACGAGGGGATTCTTTGGTTGACTACTTAATTACTTGAATAGTATTCAAAGTTCAGCATACAATGTAAACCACTCATCCTATCAAGAACCAACACAATTTTAATGAGAAAAGTCAAGTAACAAGTGACAACACTGAGAAAAATCAGATACAGCAGTCTCACTATGTCCATGAGACATGTTCCATGATCCTCAGTGGATGCCTGAAACCTCAAATAGTACCAAGCCCTATATAGTATAGATTTTCAATCTGATACCAAGATCTGCAGACAGGTAGTGTATGCAGCATGGATACACTAGAAAAAGGGATGATTCACATCCAGGGCAGGGAGAAGCAATACAGTACAAGATTTTATCACATTACTTAGAATGGTGTGCAATTTAAAACTTACGAATTGTTTATTGTTGGAGTTTTCCATTTAATATTTTCAGACCACGGTTGACCATGGGTAAGGGTAACTGAAACTATAGAAAGCAGAACTGTGGATAAGAGGAGACTGAGACTATTATATTGGAATGATCTGAAAAGAGCTTTTTTGTTGTTGTTTTTTTGAGACAGATCCTCGTTCTGTCGCCCAGGCTGGAGTGCAGTGGCGCGATCTCAGCTCACTGCAAGCTCCGCCTCCTGGGTTCACGCCATTCTCCGGACTCAGCCTCCCGAATAGCTGGGACTACAGGCGCCCACCACCACGCCCAGTTATTTATTTATTTATTTATTTGTATTTTTTAGTAGAGACGAGGTTTCACCATGTTAGCCAGGATGGCTTTGATCTCCTGACCTTGTGATCCATCTGCCTTGGCCTCCCAAAGTGCGGGATTACAGGCATGAGCCACCACACCCAGCCTATCTGAAAAGAGTTTTAAAGCAAACACTGTAAAACTACTTTAACAAGACACTTAAAATTATCTGGAAACAAATGGAAAAACAAACAAACAACAATTTCAACAAAGAAATAGAAACTACCAAAAATAACTAAATTAAAATTATGGGACCAAAACTACAATAAAATAAAACACTTGATGGATGAGTTCATTAGTAGACATGGAAGTTGATAGAATCTGTGAATTTGAGGACAAATCAATTTAATTTATCCAATTTGAACCACATAGAGAAAACAGACTGAAATACAAAATTATTAAACAGAGACATGGTGTATTAGTTCGTTTTCACACTGCTATAAAGAAATACCCGAGAGTGGGTAATTTATTTCAAAAAGAAGTTTAATCGATCCACAGTTCTGCATGGCTGGCGAGGCCTCAGGAAACTTACAATCATGGTGGAAAGGGAAGCAGGGATGTCCTACATGGCAGCAAGTAAGACGGTGTGTTTGAAGGAGGAGCTGTCAAACACTTATCTCATCATATCTCACGAGAACTCACTCGACTATCATAAAAACAGCATGGGGGAAGCTCCCTCGACATTACAGGTACCTTCCTCAACATGTGGGAATTACAATTTGAGATGAGATTTGAGTGGTGAAACAGGGCCAAACCATATCACCTGGGTTCCTATGGAACATTCACAAGAGAACTGAGTATCATTCAAGTCCCAGAAAGGTGATAATTAGCGAGACTGAAAAAGCAATGAAATAATGGCCAAACACATGTAGTTATAAGAACCTGAGTGAAATTTAATGGAGAAAGGCTGAATGTTTTTCTCCTCAGATCAGGAAGAAAACAAGGATGTCTGTTCTCACTACTCTTATTCAGCATAGGACTGGATGTTCTACTAGAGCAATACAAGGGGAAAAGCATAAAAATAAAACTGTCACTAATTGCTGATGACCCAATGAGGAAAATTATAAAGTATCTACAAAAACATCTCTAAAATCAATATGTGAATCCAATCTAAGTTCACAAGGTACAGATCAAAACATAGAAATATTCACCTTCTAATACAACAAATACGTGGAAATCAAAATGTAAAATACAATACCATTGTCTTAGTCCACTTGTGTTACTATAAAGGAATAGCTAAGACTAGATAATTTATAAAGCAAAAGGACTCATGATTCTGATGGCTGGATGATTGGGCACCTGGTGAAAGCCTCAGGCTGATTCCACTCATGGCAGAAGCCAAAGGGGGGCCAGAGTGCGGAGATCAAATGGCCAAACAGGAAGAAGGGATGAGGAGAGGGAGGGGAGGGCTAGGCTCTTTTTAGCGACCAGCTCTAACAAACTAATAGAGCAAGAACTCAATACTATGAGGACAGCACAAAGCCATTCATGAGGGATTCACCCCATAACCCAAACACCTCCCATTAGGCCCCATCTACAACATTGGGGGTCAAATTTTACCATGAGGTTTGGAGTGCAGTGGCGCAGTATCATATCACTGCAACCTCCGTCTCTTGGGTTCAAGTGATTCTTCAGCCTCAACCTCTCAAGTAGGATTACAGTTACCCACCATCATGCCGGGTGAATTTTTGTATTTTTAGTAGAGATGGAGTTTCACCATGTTGGCCAGGATGGTCTTGATCTTTTGACCTCATGATCTGCCTGCCTCAGCTTCCCAAGTGCTGGGTTTACAGGTGTGAGCCATCGTGCCCAGTCAAAATGCATATATTGATTGAAGCATAATGTAATAATTTATTTCTAAGTTTATATTATTAAACTCTTCTTGATCTTGGCATTCTCAAAACTGTTAATTCTGTAAATATACTACTCAATAGGAGTGTGCTAAGAGCATATTGGAGAACAATCAAAATCTGCAATTCACATAAGCATAAAAAGTGTACTTGGTTTAGAAGTCTAACAATAAAGAAACACGGTTTTAATTTAACTGAGGCTTCCCAAACTCTTTCTACAAGACAGTTATTGTCTAACATTTCTTAAAACTAGCATTCAGCAGAGTGCATACTTAGAAATGCAGTTTCCCCGTTTTTCTAAATAGCATGACATGTATTTGAATTCCCACTAAACTGAAACAGTAATAAGTGAGAATTCTGGTTCATAACAAATTTATAAACTTTTCATTGAGGCAATTCCTTCAGGGTGGGAAAGGCTGAGTAACATAATTGCAATGGCTTTTACATACCATAGCTTACTGTTTCCATTTCAAGTAACTACTACTATATGTTTTTTGGATTTTCTCTTAGTGACATATGGAGAAAGATAAAATAAGAAAAGTTAAAAATCAGACAATTGAGAGACAGAGAGAGAGAAAGAAATATTCTTTCTCTGGGTCAAAATGGAATAAAGAAACTGGATTTACCATCCTGACTTAAAAGTAAACATAGCCAAAACATATGCAACAACAGCTCGCAGATGTGGACTACAGTCAGCACAGAGCTGTGATTCCTAAAGTTTTCAGGCTACATTTCAGGGAGAGGGCATCCAAATAGAATCCAGCAGTTTTGCTGGACTGAGATCAGTAATCTGGAAGAGCTGGCAATGAGAAATTATGGGAAAAAAATAGAAGAGAGAAGGTAGCTGCACAAAGAGAGAGAATCAGAATGCCCTGTGACACTGAGTGTTGATATGCACTGCATGAGAAGGAAGTATCTAAGACCAAAACAAAAAAAAAAGAAAAAAGAAAAAACAGTAGACAGAAAATTTTCTGGAGATCAACCAGAACTAGTAATATTTCACATTCCCACTTGTCAAAATGGAAAGACCTCATAATATATGGGGAATCAAGTAGAGTCCTCCAAAGCACACCACCTGGGGAAAAATTAGTCCCAGGCTAAAGGTTGTCCCAGGCCCATTCTAAACACTTAAAACCAAAACAAAAATTCAACACTATTTATACAAATACAACAAAATCTAGGAACCAACAAAGTAAAATTCAGTGTTTGGTATCCAGAAGAAGAAGAAAGAAAAAATTACCAGGTATGCAAAGAGCAGAAAAATAGGACTCATAATTAGGAGAAAAAAATCAACCTATAGAACCATATCAAGAAATAAGACATGATGGAATTAGCAAACAAGGACACCATTATAAATATTGTATAGTCAAATAAATAGCAGAATGACCACAATGAGAAGAAAAATGAAGATATAAAAGCCATTTAGAGATTCGAGATGAAAAATAAAATATCTGAAATGTGTGTATATATCTCACATATACTATGTATGCCTATATATGAGACATATGTATCATATATACTCTCCATATACAAGTGTATATATAATACACCTGGAAATACATCATATAAAATCCATGTGTACTTACGGTATATGATATATATCATAGTACGTAATATGTATCATCGTGTATGGAATTCGTGGGTTATTGGTCTCACTTACTTCAAGAATGAAGCAGCAGACCCTCCCAGTGAGTGTTACAGTTCTTAAAGATGGTGTGCCTGGAATTCGCTCCTTCTGATGTTCAGACGTGTTGGGAGTTTCTCCCTTCTGGTGGGTTCGTGGTCTCGCTGTCTTCAGGAGTGAAGCTGCAAACCTTCCCAGTGAGTGGTATAGCTCTTATGGTGGGGCATCTGGAGTTGTTCATTGCCCCCAGCAGGTTGGTGGTCTTGCTGGGCTCAGGAGTGAAGCTGCAGACCTTCCCAGTGAGTGTTACAGCTCATAAAAGCAGTGCGGACTCAAAGAGCCAGCAGCAAGGAGACTTATCACAGGGAGCAACAAAAAAACACCAACCTTCCTTACCACACAAGGGGACCCTAACAGCTTGCCCCTGCTAGATTGGGCAGCCTGCTTTTATTCCCTTATTTGACCCCACCCACATCCTGCTGACTGGTCCATTTTACAGACAGCTGATTGGTCCGTTTTAGAGAGCTGATTGTTCCGTTTTGACAGGGTGCTGATTGGTGCGTTTGCAATCCCTGAGCTAGACACAGAGTGCTGATTGGTATATTTACAATCCTCTATCTAGACATAAAAGTTCTCCAATTTCTCCCCACACCCCCACTCAGGAGCCCAGCTGTTTTCACCTAGTGGATCCTGCGTCAGGGCCGCGGGTGGAGCTGCCCGCCACTCCCGCCATGCTCCTGCACTCCTCAGCCTTGGGTGGTCCATGCGACCGGCGCCGCGGAGGCTCTGGGAGGGGTGCTCGGGCCTGGAGGGCTGCGGGTCCGGATCCCTGCCCCACAGGGAGGCGGCTGAGGCCTCGCGAGAATTCGAGCGCGGTGCCGGCAGGCAGGCAGTGCTGTGGGACCCAGCGCAACCTCCTCAGCTGCCCTCCCGGGTACTAAGCGCCTCACTATCGGGGGCCGGCGCCGAGCGGCCTCTCCGAGTGCTGGGCCAGCCGAGCCCGCGCTCACCCGGAACTGTCGCTGGCCAGCGAGCGCAGCGCGCAGTCTGGGTTCCGGCCCGCACCTCTCTCTCCACACCTTCCCGCAAGCAGAGGGAGCCACCTCCGGCCTCGGCCAACCCAGAGAGGGGGCCCCCACAGTGCAGTGGCGGGCTAAAGGACTCCTGGAGCGTGGCCAGCGTGGACGCCCAGGCGGAGGAGGCGCCCAGAGCCAGCGAGGGCTGCTAACACGTTGTCACCTCTCATCATCATGGGTGTATGTATCATATGTGTGTCATATGTCATATATACATGTAATATAAATGTTTTGTGTGATATATTACACATGTGTACATGGTATATAATTTTGTATAAGTATACATTTGTATATATGTAATATGTACCTATAGTCACATACATGTATTACATGTTATAATTGTGTATGTATTCTACATATACATATAGATCTACATATATACATATGTATACTACATGCATACATATAGCTCATATATATAGGATGAGATAAGAACAAATTTGATAGTACGGAAGATAAGATCAGTAAACTTGAAGACATAAGAATAGAAACAGTCCATAATAAAGTACAGTGAGAAAAAAGGAGTACAGAAAATATAGATCACTAGGGGCTTACAGAGAAGATTGATGTAGACTAACATATGTATGATTGAAGCCCCCAAATGAAAAGAGAAATTTGGGAGAAAAATTATTCGAAGTAATAATATCCAAAAGTTTGCAAAATTTGATGAAAATTATAAACCCAAAAATCCAAGGAAATGACCTCAGGCAAAATAAATGTAAGGAAAACCACCGAATCCACATGATAATCAAATAACTTGAAATGAGATAGAAAGAAATACACATTGTGCACACAGAGGACCAAAGCTCAGAAGATGTCAGGAACTATGAAAACTGAAACTTGATGGAGAGACATCTTTAAAATACTCAACAGAGGAAAAAAAAAACAAAAACAAAAAAAAACCTGTGAACCTAGAATTCCTTACCAGTAAAATTGCTCTCAAAACTGAAGACAAAATAGAGACCTTTTTTTAAAACCACAAAGTGAGACATTTCATTTCCAGTGGCCTCCACTATAAGCAATGTTAAACTGATCAAGAATAATTAAAATAATATCAGATGGAAATTTGGACCAATAAGAAAGATTAAAAAGCACTGGAAATAATACACATGTGAGAAATACAAATGTATTTTATTATTCAACATATTTAACAGATAATTGATCATTTAAAAAAGCTTAAACTAAGCAGGTGCAGTGGCTCACGCCTGTAATCCCAGCACTTTGGGAGGCCAAGATGGGCGGATCACAAGGTCAGGAATTCGAGATCAGCCTGGCCAACATAGTGAAACACCGTCTCTACTAAAAATAGAAAAATTTAGCCAGGCATGGTGGCAGGCGCCTGTAATCCCAGCTACTTGAAAGGCTTAGGCAGGAGAATCGCTTGAACCCTGTAGGCAGAGGTACCAGTGAGCGGAGATCACGCCTCTGCACTCCAGCCAGGGTGACGGTGTGAGACTCCATCTCAAAAAAAAAAAAAAAAAATTAATGAAAAAACTTAAACTAAAAATCTATGTTTATAGCACAATGAATTTATAAAATAACATATCACACCCACACACCACATGCATACACATATATGAATATGTTCTAGCAAAAGTAAAAGAATGTGCAAATAACTGAAGGAGGTAATAGAAGTATATTATGCATAAAGTGGTATTTTACCTTTTTTGGTAAATTGTGATAATTAAGGATGCATCTTGCAAACTTTAGAGTGACTATTATATAATAAAACAATCAGATATTGTTTATCAGATGTATCTAATAATCCAATAGTGAATAAGAAATCTAATTATTAAAAAAAACTATACAAATATAAAATCTCAAAAATCTCAAAAGAAAACAGAAAAGACATAAAGGGAAAATGATGGATAAAGTTAAGGTGACAATAATGATAGTCTGTATATAGTTTACATAAAGAATTAAGAAATCAGAAAAGGGGTAAAATTTTTAAGAGGTAAGAACAATACTAAATGTGTGTTTATCTAATAATAGCATTTCAAAATACAGGAATCAATAACTCGTAGATTAACAACAACAAAGAAACCAAGCAAATAAAACAGACAAATTTTCAATTATAGCTAACAAATCCTCTTTATTCTTATCTACTCTTACAGTAATTGATGCAGCAATTAGAGAGAAAACTAGTAAGGATATAGAACATTTGAACAATTATATCAACCAAATAAACCTACCTGATACTATGGAAAACTCCAGCAGATTAGGTATTTTTAAGAGGTGAGGAAGCTTCATGAACGTAGGTTATATTTTGGGCCATTAAACAGTATTTAACATTTTCAAAATCAGAAATCACATTAAATAAGTTATCAGATTGCAACAAAATTCAACTAAAAGGTCAATAAATGAAAGATGTATATAATTCATAAATGTGAAAAACTGAAGAACATGGAAATCAAAAAGGAAAAGAGTAATTACATTGAATGATAATAACATGACAGCATATAAAAATATGTGAGATGAAGTTAAAACAGTGCTTAGTGGGAAATTTATAGCACTAAATGCAAATATTAGGAATACATAATGTCTCAAGGCTATAACTATATGTCGATGCAAAAGTAATTGTGGTTTTTGCCATTACCTTTAATATTTCCTAGTTACATATTTCCTACATATTTATAAGTTAAAGGACTAGAAAAAGAGCAATTTATGCCCAAGTTAGTGGAATAAAAGTAATAATAATGCTGAGTAGAAATCAATAAAATAGAAAATACCAATATAATAATAATGAAATAAAAAGACACTTCTTTGAACAAATCAATTAAATTGATAAAGCTCATCTAGAATGATCAGAAATAAAAATGAAATAAATTACCAATACCAGAAGTGAAAAGAGGACATCACTATCAATACTACAAACATTAAAAACTAACAAAAACTATTATTAACATTTATATTAATTAATTATAAAACTTAGATAAAATAGAAGATTTTTTTAAGATGCAAACTGCCAAAGCATCCCAAGAAGAGTCCTGTGTATCTGTGAAATGAATGAGCATTCTAAATATAAATCTTCACACAAAGACATTTCTGTTCTCAGATAACTTAAATTCATTGAATATTTCAGAAAAAATAATAACAATTCTATAAAAACTCTTTCAGAATAGAATAGAAAACACTTCCCAAGTATAACATTACCATTATTTAAAAAAAAAAAAAAAACCACAGACTAATATCCCTTATGATAGTAGCAACAAATATCCCGATAATATGTTAACCCATCAAAACAACAAATACATAAGAAAGATAAAGCATAATGATGAAGTTGGAATTGTTCCAGGAGTGCTGGAATGGTTGAACAGTAGAATAGCGATATAATTTAGAATATTAACAGATTAAAATTTTAAAGTATGATCATCTCAACAGGTGCACAAAATGCATTTCACAAAATTTAGCATCCATTAATGGTTTATAAAAATAAAATTTTCAGCAAATTAGTAAGAGAAAATGTCCTCAATGTAATAATGAGCATTTTGAAGAATCTACAGCTAACATATTACATAACACTGAAAATTGATTGTTTTTAACATTGAGATAAAGGCAAAGATGGTTGTTCTCACTGTTTTATTTAATGTTGTATTGAACTAGGGGTCCTAGCAAATGATATAAAGCAAGAAAAACACATGAAATACATGTAGATGAGAGAGGAATACATAAACTTCCTTTATCCACAGATAATCATCTTACATAGAAAATACTAAGATACCTGTGAAAAAGCCAGCCCTAATAAGCAAGTTTAGCAAGGTCACCAAATTCAAAGTCCATATACAAAAATCAAATATATATATGTATAAATATACTTCATGTATATATATTATGTATAATGTGTTTATATAATACATATAATGTACACATGTGTATATAATATACAATACACATAAAATACATATATAAACATATATAATATAAAAACAATTTAATCTCTACATCTACAATTATGTGTATAATATATACATAATATAATATATACATAATATACACATAATTGACAGTTTAATCAAAAAACAAAACCATTTATAATGACAGCAAAAATATGTAATAGTACTGGATAAATTTAACAAAATGTCTAGAAGACATGTATGCCTAAAACCACCAAGTATTGCTGAGAGAAATTTAAAGAGACCTACATATGAGTTACATAATGTTGTTCATTAATTGAGAGATTTGGTATTGTTAAGATTTAAAGTGTTCCCAAATAAATCTCTAGCATCAAGACAATCCCAATCAAAAAAATTTTTTTTTTTTGCAAAAATCAATCGGCTTATGTGAAAGTAATGTAAAATATAAAAAACCTAGAATAAAAATTGTATAAAAGAAGGACAAACTGGAAGAATTTTGCTGCCTGATTTCAAGATGACAGAAATCAGGACACTGTGGTGTTGGTCTAACAGTACACTTATAGATCAATAGAAAATCACAGAAAGTCTAGGAAGAAACACAAATTTGTGCTTATTTTTTTTTTATAAAATTCTAATGTAAATCAATGGGTTATGGATAGTCTTTTGAACATTGTGCTGAAATATTTTGCTCTCTGGATGCAAAAACAATATAACCTGTACTTTACAATGTATACAAAATGCTGAGACCAAAAAAAAAAAAAAGTTGAATCATGCCAAACAAGAGCACTAACTGATGAAAGGCATTTGACAGAATGAAAGGCAAATGACAGAAGGTAGGCTTGGAGCACAGAGCCAGAGATCTTCTTTCTCTTCTTTTTTGGTTTCTTACGACATGAGATCTTGTCAACTTGGTCACAATAAAGTATCTTTACCAAAAGTACAATTTGCCTTGTTATGACAACTATGTAAGAATAATTCTTCTGATCTTGTCTGATTTTGCATATTTGAGGAGATGAGAGAAAGATGTTTGAGCTGAGAAAGTGAAGAAGTTGGCCGGGTGCAGTGGCTCAGGCCTGTAATCCCAGCACTTTGGGAGGCCGAGGCAGGCCGATCATGAAGTCAAAATATCAAGACCGTCCTGACCAACATGGTGAAATCCCATCTCTACTATAAAATCGCAAAAATTAACCAGGCGTGGTGGCACGCACCTGTAGTCCCAGCTACATCTACTTGGAAGCTTAGGCAGGAGAATCGCTTGAACCTGGGAGGCGGAAGTTGCAGTGAGCGGAGATCTCGCCACAGCACTCCAACCTGGCTACAGAGCAAGGCTCCGGAAAAAAAAAAAAAAGTAAAAAAGTTATCCCTTGTTGAATTATAAAATAATTAACTAAAAATACTTTTTCCCATTCTATGGATTTTCATTTTACTTTTTAAACAGTATCTTTGAAGCACAATTTTTTATATATTGAAGAAGTTCAATTTGCCAAATTTTTCTTGTTTGTGCTTTTCATGTCATATTTAAGAAACCACACCTAATCCAAGGTTATCTAGATATATGGTCATGTTTTCTAACTAAATAGGTTTTAGTTTTATTTCTTGCATTTAATTCTTTGATTCTCTTGAGATAATTTTCTATGTGTTGTTAAGTTAGTAAGTTCAACATCATTCTTTTTTACACAGATATGCAGTTCTCCAGTGCCATTTGTTAGAAAGAACATTTTTTTTCCCATTGAATTGCCTTGGAACCTTGTCAAAAATCAATTGACCATAGATGTATGGATTTATTTCTGGACTTTCAGTTCTCTTTTATTGGTATATATGTCTATGCATCTGTGTTTATGCCAATACCACACTGTCTTGATTTCTGCAGCTTCTTAGTAAGTTTTGAAATTAGGAAGTTGAGTCTTCCAAATTTGTTCTTTTTTTGTTAAGATTGTTTTGCTATTTTGGGTCTCATATATTTCCATATGAAATTTAGGATAACAGCAAAAGCAGCTAGAATTTTGATAGAGATTGCATTAAATCTGTAGATCAATTGGGGAGTATTACTTTCTTAATATTAAATATTACAGCTTATGAACACAAAATATTCTCAATTTATTTAGGTATTTATGTATTATATGAATTTTATTCTTTTTTATTCTGTAGTAAATAAAATTCTTCTCAATTTCATTTAGGATAGTTCATAGTGTATAAAACGATAACTGATGTTTATATATCGATCTTGTATATTGCAACCTGGGGATTCATTCATTACTTATAAGAGGCTTTTTTGCAGCGAGGAGCACTTGTTGGGATTTCTTATATACAAGATCCTGTCATCTGTGACTAGGAATAGTTTTACTTCTTCTATTCCAATTTGAATGTCTTTAATTCTTGTCCATTTGCCTTGAATAGAACCTCAAGTAGAATGTTGAAGTAACAAGAGATATTATTATCTTGTTTCTGCTCATAGAAGGGAAGCTTTCAGCCTTTCTCTATGAAGAATAATGTCAGTTGTGGGTTTTTCATAAATGCCTTTTATGAGCATGAGGAAGCATCTTTTTTAAACTTTTATTTTAAGCTCAGGGGTACAAGTGTAGGTTTGTTACACAGGGAAATGTGTGTCGTGGGGATTTGTTGTACAGATTATTTCATCACCCAGATATTAAGCCTAGTACCCGTTAGTTATTTTTCCTCCACCTGTCCTCCACCCTCTGATAGGCTCTGATGTTCTTATCATTTAGCACCCACTTATAAGTGAAAATATGCTCTATTTGGTTTTCTGTTCCTGTATTAGTGTATTGTTAAGGATATTGGAAGTATCTTTTTATTCATAGTTTGTTGAGTGTCTTTATAATAAAAAATTACTGTGTTCAATTAAATGACATTTTTGTCTTTGTCTATTCAAATGATCATGTGGTGTTTGTCCTTTATTTTATTAATATGGTATGTTACATTGATTGATTTCTGTGTATTGAGCCACTCTTGCATCTTTATGATAAATCCCACTTGATCATGGTTTATAATAGCTTTTATATGTTGCTGGATTTGGTTTCCGATATTGCATTGAACATTTTTGTATCTATATGCGTAAGGGCTAATAGTCTGTAGGCTTATTTGCCTGTAATACATTTGCCTGAGCTATTATCAGGGTAGAAGTGGCCTCATAGAACCTGTTACAAAAAGTTCTCTTGACTTCTATTTTAAGAAGAGTTTTTAAATAATTAGTGCTAACTTTAATTAAATAAATTAAATAATTTATCAGTGAAGCTGTCTTGTCCTGGGGTTTTGTATTTCTGTGTGTGTTTGTAAATGTGTGTGTGCTACATTTAATTTAGTAAATTCATCACTTTACTTTTAAATCTCTATTCATATTTTTCATCTAGGGTCAGTTTTATAGTTAAATTTCTTAATGTCATGTATACATCTAATATATTCACACAAAATGGTAATAATATTTACTTATAATCCTTTTGGTTTTTTAATGTCAGTATTAATGTGCTTTTTTCATCACTGATTTAATTTGGGTCTTATTTCTTTTTTTTTTTTTTTTTTTTTTTTGTTGTTTGTTTTTTAGTTTTTTATTAAAATCAAAAAGTGAAAGCCTTGTCACTTTGTCTCTTTTTTTTTTTTAAGACTTTTTCCCAGTTTAATTAAGGTTTTTAAAAAATCATGTCTACATGTTGAATTTTTTCAGATTATTTTTCTGTAACTATTATAAACATGTGTTTTTCTAAGTTATTTAGTTTATAGGGTGAATTACATTCATGGATTTTTCAAATACTAAACATTTGCATTCCTGAGATAAACTCTCTTTGGTCATAAAGTATATTATACTTGTATATGTGACATTTTCTGCATCTGCAATCATGAGAAATATTGTCATGTAATTATTTTCTTATAATATGATTATGGTATCAGAAAAGTGTTCTCTATTTTCTGAATTTTTTTTTTTGGAATTGGCATTATTTCTTTCTTAAATTTTTGGTAGAATGTACCAGCAAATCCATTTG
>NC_045448.1:97441001-97514286 GCF_002776525.5 Piliocolobus tephrosceles
TTTTTTGTTGATCCTCTGTGTAGTTATTCTATTTATATTTAGAAGTAGGATATTAATACCTTCAACTATGTCAAATTGTTTATTATTCCATTCAGTTTTGTCAATTTTTGATTTATATATTTTGGGCTCTGTTTTTAGGTACATATATATTTATAAGTGTTATAACATCTTGAAGTAATGACTCGTGTCATTGTAAAATATCCTTCTTTGTCTCTAATAACACCTTCTGTCTTTGAATATCTTGTCTGGTATTAGTATCACTTTTACTTTTCCACATCTATTTTTGTTATTGTTTGCATAGTATATCATTTTTTATAATTTTACCTTCTACCTATTTGTGTCTTTGAACGTCAACTGTATCTCTTGTATACAGCATATGTTTAGATCATGTTTGTTTTTTCCTAATCCATTCTGTCAACATCTGTCTTTTGGTTGGAGTATTTAATCCATTTACATTTAATATAATTAAAGATAAGGTAGGATTTATGTCTTCAGGTTTGAAATTTATTTCCAATGTTATGTCTTGTTTGTTTCTCAACTTCTCCATTATTGTATTCTTTTATGGGGGGGGGAGGATTGTTTTGTTTTGTTTTGTTTTTGATATGGAGTTTGGCTCTTGTTGCCCAGGCCAGAGTGCAATGGCGCAATTTCGGCTCACCAAAACTTCCACTTCCTGGGTTCAAGTGGTTCCCCTGCCTCAGCCTCCCGAGTTGCTGGGATTACAGGCATGTGCCACCACCACTGGCTAATTTTGCATTTTTAGTAGAGATGGAGTTTCTTCATGTTGGTCAGGCTGGTCTCAAAATCTCAACCTCAGGCGATCTGCCTGCCTTGCCTCTCAAAGTGCTGGGATTACAGGCGTGAGTCAGCATGCCCAGCCATTATTGCATTCTTTTATGTTAAATAGATGTTTTTTGTAATGTACCATTTTAACTCACTATCATTTCTTCTACTATATATTTTTAAAATTAGCTCCTTAGTTTTTATCCTGGGGATTACAATTACTATCTTAATTCATGAAAATTTATTTCACATTAACACCAGCTTAATTTCAATAGTGTATTTTTAAAAGTTCACATCTATATAACTCTGCTTGTACTTCCTCATTTCTTTCATTATTGTCATATAAATTCCATGTTTATACATTGTATGCCTAGGAACACAAATTTATTATTGCTTTATGTGATTGCTTTTAAGTCAAATAAAAGTTTTACAAACATACGTTTATACTTTGCTTTATATTTACCTACATACTTTTACTGTTGACTTTTCATGTGGATTCAAGCTATGTAGTTTTTTTTTTTTTCATTTTACTTTAAGATATATCTCTTGATGCTTTTTGTAGGATAACTCTACTAAAGCAAATTCTCTGGGTTTATTATATAGATATATTGAATTTTTTCTTAAGTTTTTTTTTTTTCTTCTTGAGGTAAAGTCTTGCTCTGTCACTCAGAATAGAGTACAGTGGCATGATCTTGACTCACTGCAACCTCTGCTTCCCGGGTAGCGATTCTTCTACCTCAGCCTCCTGAGTAGCTGGAATTACAGGGAAGCGCCACCACACCCAGCTAATTTTTGTATTTTTAGTAGAGACAGGGTTTCACCATGTTGGCCAGGTTGGTCTTGAACACTTGACCTCAGGTGATCCACCTGCCTCAGCCTCCCAAAGCTCTGGGATTATAGCCATGAGCCACCATGTCTGGAGTTGAATTCTTCCTTAAGTTTTAAAGAACAGTTTTACTGAATGCAGAATTCTGTATTGATAGTTTTTGTTTTTCTTTTTTCTTCTCCTTTGATTTGAATATACCACCTCACTGCATTCTGGCTTCTATGATGTCTGACAGGATTTTATTCAGGCTGCTTTGTACATAATGAGTCCTTTTTTCCTTGCTGCTTTCAAGATTCTTAGTTTTCGACTTTTGAGAGTTTAATCATGGATGTACTTAGTTGGGTATATCTTTGAGTTTATCCTACTTGCATATACCGTTGAGTTTTATGGGTGTGTATATAATGTTTTCAATAAATCTGAGGAGTTATTAGCCATTACGTCTTCAAATATTCTTTCTACTTTCTTTACTCATCTTCATCTAGAATTCCCATTATAAATATGTTGATGTATTTGATGTTGTCTCAGAGTTTTATAAGGCTCTTTTTATTAATTTTAGGAAGCCCAGCTAGCTCAGTCAGTAGTGTGAGACTCTTATTAATTTTTAAAATTCTGTTTCTTAGACTGTATAACCTCAATTGATCTATCTTAAGTGTACAGATTATCTTCTCTGTCTACTTAAAACTGCTGTTGATTCCCTCTAGTAGTATATTTTCCATTTCAGATACTAGATTCTCAACTGCAGAAGTTTAATCTGGCTTTTTTTGCATTTCTATGTTTTTATTGTTTATTTTTTCTGTTCAGTGAGACATTGTGCTCATACTTTAATCCTTCAGATATGGTTTCGTTTTCTTTGACTGTATTAAAATGTTCAAAGTCTTTGTCAAAGTCCAAATCTGGGCTTTCTCATGAAAAGTTTGTATTGTTTGCTTTTTTCTTATGTATGGTCTATACTTTCATATTTCTTTTTATGTCTCATAATGTTTTTGAAAAGTGGAGTTTAAATTAATATAACATATGAATTTAGTATAAAATACTAAATATAATATGCTATGGTATCATAAATATAATATAAATTAGATTCTCCCTCCTCTTTGGGATTTGTTATTGTTGCTCTTTGTTGCTTTTCTTGTTGTTGTTTAGTAACCTTTCTAAACTAATTCTGTAAATCTATGTACTTTGTTGTAAGTGGCCACTAACAGCATTATTTGGTTACTTTAGTAATTGTTTACTGAATGAACAGATTTGTTGCTGGTTTGGTTTGCTTGTTTAGTTCCAAAAAACAATAACCCTTGAGTTTTTGTTGGGGAGTTCTGCATGTGTGTTGGAACATGACTGCAATACTCAGGCAGTTTATAGCTCTGTCTTGCCTTCATTTCCTCCCCTTACAGAGTCTTGAGGGCAGTCAGATGTGAAAGTTTAGGTCCTCCTCTGGTCTTTTCTGAGGATATGTATGGTTCTGCATGTTAGAGTGACTTTCTGGATTCCCAGGAATGTGCCTGAACTTCTCAATGCCCACTGCTGGTATCTTATTTTCTAGTTTTTCCTTAACAGATTTTTCATTAACTTATTTGTCCCAATTGGTTTCACCTCCTCAGGCAGCTGCAACATTAAACAATTGCTGCTGATTCTTTTTGCTAAACACCTCTGAAGAAAATACTATTTGTGCACAATTCAGCTAAAAGTCATATCAAATAAAATAAAGACCAGTCTTGGGATTGAATTTCTACAAGGAAATGCCAGATAGGTCAAATAATACTAATCTCTGAGAATGGAGTTTTGAAAGAGCTCAGTTTATACTGACCCCTCCATTGGTGCTAGGATTATGGTTTTCACTGTGGCTGTGAGTTGTCAAAGACACCATGAAGCTGGAGAGAGGGTTGGAAAATATGGCAAGATAAAATGCCACAAAACTCACCACCCTCATTTAACTACTTTAAAAAACAGTGCTTCTTGGATTCTTGCAAAACTTTGGTTAATCCCTAGAGTTCTGAAAAAGTTGGTTTTGAAATTTTTTGCAGGATTCTCTTTGCTTTTATGAAGGATAGAATTTTGGGAAGTTTATAATCTGCCATTCCCAATGACATTACTGAGAATTGTTGTTATAACTTGATATAGGCAAAGATTAATTAATAGGACACAGGAAACAATATACATAAAAGACAAAATTGACAAAAAGACATAATCAATATTTTTTAAATTGCTCATTAAAACTCATCTTTAAGGAAACTAATAGTTAAGCCACAAGTCTGGAGATTAGAGACACACATATATCTAACAAGGACCTTTTATCTAGAATACTTTAAAAACTCAAACAGATTAGAAAATGGAGAAAAGACTTGAAAAGGTACTTCACAAAGGAAGATATACAAACAGGCTACAAACAACCAGTTCTTTATTTCTAAATATCGTTGTTAACTAAATGGAAACATGTTTCCTTAGATAAATGCCTAATGCCACAGCTTGGACAAAGAACTTCTACAGTGATCTTGGAACATCTTATTGCACCCAAAAGTGAAGATATGATGAATGGATAATGGTGACATGTCAAAGGGATACAGGAGCTTAAATGAATGGGATTGCACTGGCCAGTCCTGGAACAATTTGAGCATAAATATAAATAAATATAGTAATAGATTATTATCCTGTGTGTAGTTTTTAAAAATCCATTAATATATGAGACAAATAATCAAAACAAATAACAATGTAAAAAATAATAAAGAACATTAAGCTCTTCCTTAGAGTATCAGTCAACCAATATAAAGAGATTAATGAGGTTAGAAAATTATCAATTTGTCTTACAAATTACAGGTGAAAACTTAATGTGAAACTAAACATTTACATGTCTCAATTTATCTCCCCATAAATTATTGAAAAGGAGAAATGGTAGCTGCATTTTAGAGAAACCTGGCCAACACCATCTTTACCAAGTTATCAAACTTCACATTACCATCATTGGAAAAAACTGACATCATTTGCTTCTGAATAAGATAGATTCTGAGAAGGATGTAGTATCACTGTTATGCTATTGCTACCAAAAATGCAGAGTCTAATCATGAGGCAATCTCAGACAAACTCAAACTGAGGTACATTCTAAAAAATAATTGATGTATACTCTTATAAGATGTCAAAGTCAGTAAAGGCATGGAAAGGCTGATAAAGTACTTTGAATTAAAAGAGACTAAGGAGATATGACAGCTAATTGCAGTGTATGATACTACATTTGATCTTGGGCTAGGAAAATATTAACTATAAGAAACATTTTTGGGAAAACTGACAAAATTTAAATGGGATAATGGGTTACATCATTATATATTAATCTTTAGTTTGTTAATTTTGCCAAATGTACTGACATTATACAGGAGAATGTACTCATTCTTAGGAAACACATACTAAACTATTTAGGAGTAAGTATGATGTTTTCAACAAATCATGCAGAAAAAATACATATCTACATATATAGAGAGAGATTCTTATGTGTATTCGACATACAGATATATATGAAGAATTATAATGCAAATGAGGCAAAACATTAACATATGCTGACTATGAACAAAGGGTATATGGCAGGAATGTTAGTAAAAACCTAAGAAACAACTTGATGGTAACTTTTTAGTCTTCATCTTGTTTCCTTTGTCCTTAACATTCAACACAGTTGATCATTCTCACCCTTGAGTTATTTCTTCACTTGACTTCCATGAACCAATTGTCACCTGTTTTTTTTCTTTCTTCTTTGGCTGTTCTTTCTCTACTTTGTCACTTTCCCCCCACTACCCCAACCTGTAAATTTGGGTATTCCCCAGATCTCTTCAATTTCATATCAACATTCATTCTGTAGGTGATCTCATCTAGTCTCATGGATCTATGTGCTGATGAGTCCCACATTCAGAAGCTGAGCTCCTGATTCTTCATTTTCCCCATACCACCTTAATTTCTAAAGTGTTCTTCTCTATCCTTATTAATGGCAAGTCTATCCTTCCAGCAATTTAGAACTAAACCTTGAAATAATTCTTGACTCCTTTTTCCCCCTTTCCCATCACATATCCTAAAATGCTGTTGGTTATGCATTAGAAATATATCCAGAACTTACTTCTTACTATCACCTCCATTACTAGCATAGTTTAAGCTACCACCATTATTTCCCTAAAGTATTTCAAGTTTTTAAAACAAATGTATTTAGTATCTTTGTTTGTGAATATAGTGTCTAGCATGATCCTGTTAAAAGACTAGTCATGTTATATCACAGTTCTGCTCAATATATCCCCATAGTACTATGTAAATAAATAAAAGCTCTTCTTATGACCTGCAAAGTTCTGCATGATGCTTCTCTGACCTCAACTCCTCCTCACCTTGTCGTTGTTTCCACTGTAGCCAGCTTGGTCTCCAAGCCATGTCATGAGCATATGGGCATGCTGCTGCTTCAGAGCTTTTGCAGCACAGCAGTCTTGCTCATTCCTACATTTCCCTTGGGTGCTTGCTGAGAGGTGCCTTGAATGAGGCTTCTCCCGGTCACTGCAACTAAAATGTCAGTGCCCCACCAACCACTACAACACTTCCCAACCCTCTTCCCTGTCTTATTTGTTTCCCTTAGCTGTGTCAAATATGTTTCTGTGTGTGTGTGTGTGTGTGTGTGTGTGTGTATCTTGTCTGCTTTCTCACATTCCCATTCTAGCTATCTGTAGTAGGGATCTTTATGTGTTTCTTCACTGTTGTTTCTGTAGCACATAATAGGGGTTAAAGATTAGTGACTAAATGAATACGAAATATATTTTTAGCTTTCAATATTATGAACGTTATAATATTTACCTTCTAATATCCTGTAACAAATTGAACGTGTAGTTTCTCACCTCCAATTATTTTATTACCAGATTGATAAATAGATTAAAAGCTATATCCTTTAAACAAAGTCTTCACAGGCTGGAGCGCAGTGGCACAATCATGGCTCACTGTAACTTTGAATTCCCAGGCTCCATGCTTGAATAGCTGGGACTACAGGCACACAGAATCATGCCCATCTACCTTTTTATTTTTTGTAGAGACAAGGTCTCACTATGACGCCCAGATTGGTCTCAAACACCTGGACTCAAGAAATCTTCCCACCTTGGCCTCCCAAAGTGCCAGCTTTACAAATGTGAGCCACCATGAGTGGCCATGAACTCTTCCAATGACCCTTTTTCAAAAAAATATTTCAACCATTCAATGTAAGCCAAGGATGTGCTATACATTTGCTAGATGCTATGAATAAAATATGACCAAGATTCAGTCTTTGTCCCCATGGACTTTATAGTCTAGTAGTAGATGAGACTCATAAGTAATATCTAGCCAAAAATAAAAATTACTATATTATGGGAGAATAAGAATATGGTACTAATTTCTTCAGCGCCAATGTATATCTTTTCATGTTCTTGTTCCTTGGGTTTTCACAACAATTGATGAAAAATGTAACACTGGATTTGAGTTTGTAGTCTTATTTTCCAACATGATGAAGTTGTTACCAAGTGTGAGATGATCAAGGGAGACTCAGGAAGCAGTGGGTAACCCCAGCTAAAAGCAAAGTATATTGGAAGATGAGGTAAACAAAGAGAGCAAAGCATTAATGAATCTGTGCTTAAGAGTCGGCTAGAAGTCTTTCACGTAATCCAATGAGAACTATTACAACAGTGTTAAATATTTAAATCCTTTTCAGTCTTTCAAATAGCATCTATCTACAGTAATTCTCAGAGACAACTTAGCAAGGTTTGTCAATCCCTTATCTGCTTTTCATATCTCTGTGTTGGCAGAAATTCCTCCTTGAAGGTCAGAGACCACTTAAGTCTGTAGTGGAGATCTTGCTTAGATAAATTGTAATTCTGATTTCCTTTTCTTTTTGGGATTTTGTTCTATAGCTTTACAAGCAGAGCAAGCAGAACAAAGTTGAAGTGGTCATACCATGTAGGTATTAGTAGAAATGAACACAGGAATATATTTAAGCATACACATATATTTAAAAGTCTCTATACCACCTATGGGAATTGCTGGAGTTGCTGAAGCTGTCTATATGGAAATCCCCAAATAAGCCCAGTATTTTATATATTACTGTTACAGCCATGTGTTGCACTCTCCCAGTTGACCTAATAAAGACTAAACCGAGAAAAAGAAATACAGTAAAGCCAAATATGCATAAACAGAGAAGAATGTGGGAGAGAAGGTCAGAAAAACACAGCTTTTTAGTAATTAGTGTTAAATTACCTAAGGCATATTTGCATGCAGTACGCTCATGCTGATAGCCCAGCACTTCACTAATTTAACACTAGTTTATTCTCTGATCATGATTTTTCCTGTTCCTGAGGTTTTGCAGCTTCTGTGTGCTACTTTACCGATCTACATAAACATTCCTCATCCCACCAGGAGCTGTTTTCCCAGGTTGTACAGATCAAATTATTTTGGAACCTGAAAGTGCATACATTTCCATTTCAGGCTATCAGGTGCTGACCAGCTCTTGCTGCTTCTGAATGGCCTTGATTTCAGATGTGCACAAATAAAGCAGTTTACATGAGATTGTTGAAACTGCAGTTGGCTCCTGGGCAAAAAATGAAATGCAGTCTCATTCTGTAATATGTCTAATGTCTAATTATTTACTGCTCACTTTCCTGACTTTATACTTCCTGATTTCTGGGGCACTCTGAGGGACAGCTAAAGAGACAATTGGTGCATATCCGTGAATTCCCACAGTGTGTTGAACCAATGGGCCATCCTATGCTCATTGTCTTCTGTCAACTTAATGTTTTGCTGTGCTTGGGCTGCTGAAATGCTCTCTTCTGCTCACTCTGATAGGAAGAATGCACACTTCCAGAACACTAACATTGCCCTTGGCAAGCAGCCTCTTGGAAGCCAACAAATGGTCCCTCTGTCTTCAGTTTGGGAATGCTCAACAAAGCAGCGTCTATTGGTATTCAGCAATTAGGGAAAGTTGGAAAGCAGAATCATGCTTGAAATGGCTATTTCTTGCAAATAGCCAGTTATTTGCAAGAAAGATAGGACACCGGTTGTGTCCTGGTTTTTAATGTAGTTTGGAGGAGACTTCCAGCTCATCTCACATGTGTCATCAGAGCCAAGGGATTTGAGCAGTTTATGTACACATGTCCACCCACTTTCAACTACAGTCAAGAGGAAATAGAAACAGAAAGACAGCTAAAAAAAAAAAAAAAAAAAGGAGCTTTTCTTTGCAGGCATCTGTGATGATTCCATATCAGTTGTCCAAGTTCTACTGAAACTGTCCTCCTTGAGTCTTTCTCTGTATTCTTTTTTTTTCTTTTTTTTTTGAGATGGAGTCTTGCTCTATCCCCCAGGCTGGAGTGCAGTGGCATGATCTCGTCTCATTGCAACCTCCGCCTCCCAGGTTCAAGTGATTCTCCTGACTCAGCCACCCAAGTACCTGGGATTACAGGCACGTGCCGCCACATCCAGCTAATTTTTGTATTTTAAGTAGAGACGGGGTTTTGCCATGTTGGCCGGGCTGGTGTTGAACTCTTGACCTCGGGTGATCCGCCTGTCTCGGCCTCCGAGAGTGCTGGGATTGTGAGCCACTGTGCCTGGTCTTTCTCTGCATTCTTTATGCTACTGCCTTTCTCCATCTGTTTGGCTCTTAAAAGCTTTAATTGTTATTTTCTCTTGAAGATCCTGTCTCTTCCATCTTTCTCAGCCTATAATTTTTCTCTGAGCAGATAGCAGGTCTCAAAGATGTCTGCATGTCTTAAAATTATATTTGCCTCTGATGTGAATGTTAAGTTCTATCCATTATGTCATTTACCTGATTCAACTACTACATATAGAAGATGGAAACTTAATATTTGAGGTTAGAGGAAAAGAAGCACAAAGTCTGGGTATTATCCAACCAAGATTAAATTTTGTTTGGGGAGTGTGTATGGGATACTTATCTATATTCACCATGAAGTTTGTGTTTATATAAACACATATGGCCAATGGTGTGAGGAAAATATGAAACTTGAAGGTATATTAGGTGTTAGGTATGGACAGGTGAAATGAGGAAGATTCTCATCAGATATTCAAGGAAGACCTCACTGATAATATTAAATTTGATCTGAGACATGAATGTTTGAAGGAGGCAGCCATGTAAAGATCTAGTAGAAAAAGACTCCACACACAGGAAACCACTTGTGCCACAGTCTTAATGTGGTAGTAAGTCTGATGTGTTTGATAAAAGCCAATGAGAGGGTGAGCCACGCTAAGGTTGACTGTGACAGAGTCGTTAAAGAGGCAGTTGACAAAGCAGGTGGAAGCCAGGTCATGGAGGACTTTGGAACTATATTAAAAATTTTGATTTTGACTTCAGGTGCAGAGACAAACCACTGAAACAATTTAAACAGGTGTGGACCATATTCTGATTTGCTATTAAAAATATCACTCCAGCAGTTGTGTGGAGCCAAAGAATAAAGCTAAGTTAGGAGACTGCAAAAAGGAAAAAAAGAACCTCCATATTTGTTGGCTTAAATTAGGGTGGTAGCAGTGAAGATGGAGAGAAGCTGTCATGTATGATACATATTTTCTGGGTCAAGCTTTGTTGATATATTTGATGAAGAGGATAATGGAAAGAGAAAAAGCATGTTGACTTCTGAATTTCTGCCCGGAGCCACTGGATAAATGGTAGGGCCATTGACTGAAATAGATGAGACTGTGGGGGAAGTGATTTTAAGGTTTGAAGTATGAAACCAAGTGATTATTTGTGGCACATTAAGCTACTTGTCTCCATGCAGATGGAGAGCTCAAGTAGGCAAGTTGAGTATATGAGCCAGAGATTCCCACTAAAGGTTGGAAATACAAGTCTGGGCATCATCAACAAATGTGTAATATGTTTTTTAAAATGCTATGGTTAAAATTACATATAGAGAAATGGTGATTAGATAAGAGGAGGGGGCTCAAGAGTAAGCCTGTTAGCCAAATCATTTAGTGATTGAAAACAGAAGAAACCAGCTGAAGAGACTGAGAAGGAAGTCTATCAAGTTGATAGAAACCAGTATTGTGGGTTCTTCCAAAATTCCAAGAAGAGTAGTCAGTTGGGCTGACAAATATGACATGAAGATTATAGACTGTTATATCAAGCAAGACTTAGGGCAGTGGGATCAAGACCTTGGTTGCAATGTGTTGGGCAAAAATGAGATGTAATAGTGGAACTAGCAGTTATCAATCATTCTTTCAAGAAGTTTGGCTGTAAAGTGCTGTTGAAAAATGGGGCAATACCTGGAAAGAGTTGTAGGGTTTAGGAAGGGCTTATGCATTTACTTAAAGTTGGGAGATAGTTCACCACAATGGGAATAAACCAATAGAAAGCAGTCTATTACATAATATATTAATAATAAAAAGACACAATTAATGTAGAAGAAAAATTAATGAAAAGGTAAAAGGGGGTGGTTTCTACCATGTAGTGAAAAATGATAGCCATGTGGGTACTTTATCCCTTTTTACAGGAGGGAAAGTAGATGCAGGAGACTTGGTAGATTTGTAGAAGGAAGTTCCCCTTGGGGGTTGTTTCTGTTTCTTTGTTTTTTTTTTTTTTTTGAGACAGAGTTTTGCTTTTGTCACCCAGGCTGGAGTGCAATGGCGCAGTCTCGACTCACTGCAACCTCCCTCTCCCGGGTTCAACTGATTCTCCTGCCTCAGCCTCCTGAGTAGTTGGGATTACAGGCATGCACCACCACATCTGGAAAATGTTGGTATTATTATTAGAGACGGGGTTTCACCATGTTGGCCAGGCTGGTCTCAATAACCTGACCTCAGGTGATCCACCCACCTTGGCCTCCCAAAGTGTTGGGGTTACAGGCGTGGGCTACCGCACCCGGCCTGCTTCTGTTTTCTTAATAGGCAAGATTATCATCTGAAATGGGGACATATGATATTTATGTAAGAGAAAAGTCATAAAATAGTTTGAATAGACAGTTGTGAAAACACTTGTACCATAGAAGCATGCTGCAAAGTTGTCAAATCATGATATGGTTCTGTCGGGATTGCTCCTTTCTTTAAAGACAGTCTTGACCATTTCAATCAACACTTCAGCTCTTCTGCTAGCCCTTGCTGTGCTACCACTCCACACAATTGGTCCAATATAGAGGAAGCACAGAAATAGAAGTAAAAATATAATTTCAGGATCCTTTGTGTTATCTGAAATGCATGAATTAAATATTCTGAAAACATTGGCAGAATACAATAATAATTAATGTTACTCTCCACCAAACCATGCTTTGCCTTTAAATTCTGTTAAATTAGATGTGCTCTACACAGTTGGCATTTGCCAAAGACATTTGTAAAATTTGCTTAGGTCATTGCCGTCCTTGGTCAACACTGCTTTCAAATAACCTAAGACACCACTAGGGAGGCTGAGGCAGGAGGTTCACTTGAGTTCGAGGAGTTTGAGGGTGCAGTGAGATATGATCTCGCCATCATACTGCAGCATAGGTGACAGAGTGAGACCCCACCTCTAAAAAAATAAAATAAGCAAATAACCTAGGTCACCACATATCTGAAAAACATATCACTAATATATGTGTATTAGGAAAGAAGGCTATAATTTGTTTTCATATTGCCTTTATCCATTCACTCAACCATTCATTGACTGCTCTTGGTCATGCTGCCAGCCACCAAGCTCATACGATTAAACATAGTGTCTGTTTTTCAGAGTCTCTAGTGGCAAGGATACCATCAATTCCATGTAAGAATCATAATGGTAAGAAAGAACAGCTATGGAGACAGAGCAAGAGTACAAAACCCAGCCTGGCAGAGAGAGGTGGCTTCTCAGAGGATGGAGAACATGACACCTAACCTGGGTTTGAATGACGAGTGGAGTCAGCCAGGTGGAGAGGTGGAAGAGACTATTTATTCCAGGCACACAATCTAATGACTTTTGCACAACTTGAGAACATATGGGAGCATAGCAGGATGCAGGAATGCAATTAGCTCCATATGCTTTGATTGCACCATGATGGAGAGACAGTGATGAAGCTCACGACTGGGCATGGGGCAGAAAATGAAGGCCCTTCTGGAGCTGACCAAGGAGGTGGAGTTACCATCAAGAGTACTGGGGGCTGTTCAAGTGAGTTGAAGTTTACATGTATTAAAAGCACTAAGGATATTACGAGGAACAGTCAGTCAGATTTGCACTTTTGGTGTATTGTTATAGTAATCAAAGAAGGCCATCCACCAGGATTTACAGATTTTGAAAATGAACACAGAACCTATCTATTCAACTTGCCATTAGAGTTACGTTCCATTTGAAGCTCTCTGAGATCATTTCTGAAGGAAAGAAATGCACAAGGGGCCGCCGTGTTGAAATCATAGCCTGGATTTATCAGTTTAAGATGACACTTAATGTGTCATACATGGATGAGCTAAGTAAGATGAAGCTAATATCATTAGAAAATATTTGCATATTTTAAAAAGCAGCTACAATAAAAAATGTCTGAGGAAAATCACTGGGATTTTCCATTTCACGTTTTTAAAATGTGATCTAAACCATCCCTTGTAGTTTGGAGTTTCGTTTTTAACTCAACCACTGCATTAAGATGACTCTGCCTCATGATGTAATTATCTAGTAATTCGTGCGTTTGACACATACAAGCCACTTGGTCCATGGTATTTTTTGCTACCATTTAGTATAGCTATTTATATTTAGCCTGACTCTGAAATGTTTCCTGTTACTGCCCACACCCTGCCCCAAATACACACACACACACACACACACACACACACCTGCCACCTGCAATTTGAAAGAAGATGTCATTAACACCATCAGCCAGAGTTTGTCAAGCCTGACACTAAATTTGTGGGATGTTTTTTCACACTAGTCAATTTTCCAACTCTCTAGACACCAACTGGTTGTGCCACCATTCAACTCGGTTTTGACACTAATTATATGGCATCCATGCAGACCCCATATGCTAAGGTCTCAGTCCCGCAGACTACCCGCACTTCAGATGCCACTCGCAAGTCCCAGGTGGCCACATGTATTTCTGGCCAACGAGTTATAAATTGAGGGTTTGTTTTCATTGCTCCCTCCTCACGTTTTTAATTTGCTAGAATAACTCACAGAACTCAAAAAAAAAAAAAAAAAAAAAGGTACTTACTATTACCAGTTTATGACACAGAATGCAACTCAGGAACATCTAGATGGAAGAATTACATCAGTAAAGGCATGGAGCTGTCAAACCCTCTCCAGGTGTGTCACGCTTCCAGCACATAATGTCACCAACCTGGAAGCTTTCTGAATCTCATTGTTTAAAAGGTTTTAGAGCGCTCAAATAACAATCCCTGGGTCCTCCTTAGAGGTTGGGGATGGGGCTGAAAGTATCACCTCTTTTAATCACTTGGTCTTTCTGGTAGTCAGCCTGGTCCTGAAAATAGTTGGGGATCCTACACTAAGTCATCTTATCAGCATAAATTCAGATGTGCTCAAAGGGGGCTCCTTATGAATAACAGAAGACACTTGTATTGCCCAGGAAATCCTGAGAGTATTAGGAGCCTGTGCCAGGAATTAGGGACAAAAACTAAACACATTTTTATATTATGCCACACTACCACACCTGATTATAGAGAATATTTAAAAGGTACTCTATTAGAGAGTGTTTTGTAAATTCTAAAGTGAGAGATGATGCAAGTATTTTGGTTATTTTCAATAATATACTACATTCGAACAGCAGTCCTGTTCCATTATCAAGTGTAATGGCCCTAATGGGGTAAATAATTTGATTTTAATAGTTTTAATTTTTCTGATTTGACATTTATTACCCCTACTCTCCCATCATCATTTGGGAGAAAAGTCTCCCAAATATTACCCTTGAAATTTGAACATACTTATGTTTAAGGTGGCTATAATAGCCAAATTAATACCAGGTAAAAAATTGTCAATGAGCTGTATCAATCAACAGCCTGCCAAAAACCAATTGCCTTAATGACCTTGATACCAGAGATTAATGATGCACTCGTGGCTGGTGATAAATATGTTTAGTTATCAAGTATTTTAAAAATGTGAACAGCCTGTACCCCCATTGCCATACCTCACATTTGAGTGAAGAAAATATAGCCAAACATCCAGACATTTGATCAAATGTTCAGTTTTTTGGAAATATTCGGAATGTTTTTTGTTGTTACGATTTGTGTTTGTTTGATACGCACAGCCACTTTTAGCTCCTACACAAGATGTACAACATTATAGAAACCCAGCATGAGATTATTTTCTTTCTGCTTCATTACAAAGTTCTTAACACCTATGTCTATTTTGTTTGTTTGTTATTGTTTTTTTGGAGAATCAACATTCTTGAATAGTTTTGTTTAAATCACAATCCTCCTCTAACAATTATAACAGTTTGGCACTGTTTCATACAGTAGAGTTGTTCTGACTGAAAAATACATCCATTTTAACCATTGATTTAGCAGAATATTTTTTCTTTTGGAATTACTTGTCATTTCTCCATTTTCTATTAGACTGACCAAGACTTTAATATAAATGTCTTGAAACAGGAACAGTTTGTATTAATATTTACCCACAATCCCCTACTGAATGGATTTCTGCATGATCTTGTATTTTTCTCTGTTACTTAAGGTTACTAAATGATAATCACAGCAGCCCAGAATTTACTTTCTTATCCTCTGACATTTCCAAAAACTCAGATATTAATTCCTAACTCATTTCCTCCCCATTAGCCATACCCATCTTCCTTTTCTCTTAGTCCCTTACCAGAAAAAAAGTTGCATTTTCTTGACAAAATGTTTTCCACTTTAACTTTCTGTAGGAAAGTGATGCTAAACCCTAGAGATCTCTGCTTGGCCTTTTCGGGCTCTGGACTTCTCAGCTTGAGGACAACCTTAATTCTAACTCCTCTGTCTGTGAGTGACCCACCCACCAGACGGCCTCTCATGCCCTGTTGTGGCAAGGTCTAGTGGAAAGACACATGGACTAGAAGTCAGAAAATATACATTCTGACCCTATTATTTCCACCAACCAGCTATGGGACTAAGAATAAGTCATTTATCCAGCTTGAGCTTCAGCCACCAATAAAAGGTGCATTCTAAGGGCCCTTCAGACCCTTTCCTCCTAGAAGCTAAATGCCTACAAATATTCGATTTTCCAGAAGAGTGTTCACTAAAGGCCCTGTTGAGATTGCTGGCCTTGCCTTTAATTATCACACCAGCATTGTCTGAGTCATGAAGTCCACAAAGTTAAGAGTCTGAGCATTAATCTTCTGATCTAACTTAGCCTCAAGCTCCACTGATTTTCATAGTCTGACTACTGTTTAGATCAAGAGAAACTGTTCTGTAATGCACTGCATTGCCAAACTTAGCCTGGATCAGGCTCTGCAAAAAAGCATTTCAGTCAATTATGATTAAGTCACTGAGGGAACTCCTAAATAGACCTAGCACAGCACATTTGGTTTAAATGTAAAATAAATGAAAATTTCTCCTTCAATGAAGAACGGAATTCTTAATTTTAAGCTAGAAAAAGGCAGTATTTAAAAATAATAGAATCTTTAAAGAGGAAACATTGAATAGTAAAAGCACCCCATCTATTAATGGTATAAAAAAATTTGTGAGTATGGGAAACCTTCATTTGTTCAAGATATTTTTGGTTACTAATAAATGTTAGATGTATTATTGAAGGTTAAATTTTTTCAAATTTTCTTTTAATTTAGGCTTTAAAATATTTCCCTGAATTTGTCATCCCTCATTTTCACTTCTCATCTTCAAAGAAGTATGGATTAAACCTAGGTTCTTCAGATATACAATGTTTTAAAACTATAAACCTACAGAGTCCCCATTGTCAAATGTTATTTAAAAGTTATTTGTGAAAAGCCAAGTAGTAGGAAGCCTAAGAGCCCTTATGTGTTACATATTGACACATCTGGGTAAGGAAGTGGGATTATCACAGGGTCCAAATGCAAATGTAAAGCTAAGGATGTATGTCCAGTTCTCTTCGTCATCAACAGTAGAGGCATTTTTTACGTAAACAAAATTTCAAATAGACTCAATCAAGCTTCAATCTACATCAGTGGTTTCAAGCATGGTCCTACCTTCAAAGCTTCAAAGGACAGGCTGACTCTCTTGTTATGGGCTAATGCAGCTGGTGATTTTAAGTTGAAGGCATCGCTATTTGCCATTCCAAAAATCCAAGAGCCTTAGAATTATACTGAATCTACTCTGCCTTTTCTCAATACCTTTAACAACAGAGCCTGGATGACAGCACATTTGTTTACCACATGGTTTACTGAATTGTTAAAGCCCTCGTTGAGATCTACTGCTTAGAAAAATAGATTTCTTTCAAAACATTACTACTCATTGATAATTCCCCTGGTCGCCCAAGAATGCTGGTGGAAATGTACAGTAGATTAATCTTGTATTCATGCCTGCTAACACATCATCCATTATGCAGCCCATGTGTCAGGCAGTAATTTCAACTTTCAAGTCTTGTTATTTAAGAAATACATTTTGTAAGGCTATAGCTCCTGTAGATAGCAATTCTGCAAATGGGTATGGGCAGAGTAAGTTGAAAACCTTCTGAAAAGTATTCACTCTTCTAGATGCCATTAAGAACATTCATGATTTATGGAGGAGAAGTCAAAATATCCACCTTACCAGGAGTTTGAAAGAAGTTGATTCCAACTCTTATGGATGACTTTAAGGGGCTCAAGATTTCAGTGGAATAAGCTATTTCAGATGTGGTAGAAATAGCAAGACAACTAGAATTGGAGATGGGAGTCTAAAGGTGTGACTGATTACTACAATCTTATGAGAAAACCTGAATGGATAAAGAGATGTTTTTGTGCATAAGCAAAGAAATTAGTTTTTTGAGATGGGAATCTCCTCCTGGTGAAGATGTTGTGTACATTATTGAAATGATCACAAATTATTTTAAATATTGCATTAACATATTTTAAAAAGCACTGGCAGGATTTAAAAAGATTCATTACAATTTTTGAAAGTAGTTCTACAGTGGGTAAAATGCTGTCAAAGAGCATTTCATGCTACAATGAAATAGTTCATGAAAGGAAGAGTCAATCAATGCAGCAAACTGCATTATTGTCTTACTTTAACAAATTGTCCCAACCACTCCAACTGCCAGAAATCACCACACTGATCAGTCAGTAACCATCAATATTGAAGGAAAACCTTCCGCAAGCAAAAAGATAACAGCTCGCTGGAGGCTCAGATGACCTGGCGTATTTTTTTTAGCATTAAATTATTTTTTAATTAAGATATGAACATTGCTTTTTAGAAATAATGTTATTCTACAATTAATAGATTATAATATAGTGTAAACATAACTTTTATATGCACAGATGTCATTTCATGTTATGTGGACCTCTTTAAGATAGCATATAGTTGTGTCTTGCTAAGTCTTTATCGAACTTGTAACTTTGTGTCTTTAAAGTTTTGTGTTTAACCCGTTCACATTTAAGGTTAGTATTGGTATGTGTGGACTTCATCTTGTCTTTGTGTTGTTAGCTGGTTGCGATTTAGACTTGACAGTGTAACTTTACAGTGTCTTTGGTCTATGTACTTAAGTGTGTTTTTATGGTGGCCAGTAACAGTGTTTTGTTTCCATGTTTAGCACTCCCTTAAAGACTTGTAAGACAAGTCTGCCAGTAACAAACTCCTTTAGCATTTATTTGTCTGAAAAGGATTTTATTTCTCCTTTACTTTTGAAGCTTAGCTTGGTTGGATAAAAAATTCTGAATTGGAATTTAGTTCTTTTAAGATGCTGAATGTAGGCCTTCAATCTCTTCTGACTTGCAAGGTTTCTGATGAAAGACCCTGTTGGCCTGGTGGGGTTCCCTTTGTAGATGATCTCTCCCTCCTCTGTAGCTACCTTTAATATTTTTTCTTTCACATTGACCTTGGAGAATCTGAGGACTGTGTCTTGGGGATGGTCATCTTGAGTAGTATCTTACAAGAGTTATCTGAATTTCCTGAATTTGAATAGGAAGGTGGTATCTGCCAGCAAAAGAGCTATGGGAGTGGCTGTCTTGTCCCACAGGCAAGATAGCCCTGTTCTGTCCAGCTCTGACGGAGCAAGGCAGTTCTTGGCATATGGGTATCCGTAGCTGTTCTCCACTGCAGTTGTATTCATGCCAAACCCTTGGGCCCCCTACAGGCTTGATTTTTGTCCCTGCCAACTTTTCAAGCAGCTTTCCTGGCCAGCTCAAATGTCTGTGGGGGTTATGAGGTCTTCTGCAGCTAGGAGTCCAGAGGTTCATGGCAAGAGTAGGCCATTCCAGGCCTATTTAGCTGACACCTTCCCCAAGAACCACTGGAGTCCTGTAAGGAGTCTTGTTGCTCGGAAACCCCGTGCAATATTCCCATCTTCCTCCCGCTTCAGTTCAGGGTCTGCACCCTCCTTTTGTCCACTTTCAATACTTTCTTTCTAAGAGTGCTGGTCTTCATGGTCTGATCTTCAGGTGAGAGAAGCTCTTCCTGGCTGTATTTAGTCAGCCTTCTTGGCTCTTACATGTGAAATATTAGTAAGATATAATAAAAGACTTTGGTTCACCCTTTGAGTAATCATTTAGCAGCTTCCAGGTGTTCTAGCATTTTCCTTTGGGCCTCCCAGTATCCGCATGTGGCAGAGTCACCTAGGAGAGGATGACATGAAGCAGTGAAGATGGGAGCCAAGCTTGGTGCACAGCCAGAAGGAGACAACAGTGTAATATTGTATTGACTCATTTGTAACAAATATACCACACTAATGCAAGTTATTAGTAGGGGAAAGGGAGGAGGAGATAAAGGAGTGTATGAGAACTTTGTACTTTCTGCTCAATTTTTCTATAAGCCTAAAACTGCTTTAAAGCATAAAATGCGCTAATTTATTTAAAAATTTTATTTTGACCACCACTCATATCAAACACATAAAAAAGCAATCTCCACATGAATTGAGATTTAAAGGTATAAGGTAAAACAATGTTGCTATAAAATAAAACAAGTGAGTATTTTCATGGCCTGGAGTTATGGAAAGATTTCTGAAACAGGATGCACAAAGCACTATTACAAACAGAAATATTGATAAGTTGAACTTAATGAAGATCTCTTATTATCAGAATTCACCATTAAAAGTTTTAAAATGCAATTCAAAAAGTGAGAAAAGAAAGATATAAAATGCAATTCAAAAAGTGAGAAAAGAAAGATATTTGCAATATACATATTGATGAAAAGACTCTTAGAATCTAAAACAACCCCTATAGATCAATATAAAGGTTTAATAAAGATAATATAAATAAATGGGCAAAAGACTTAAACAAGAACTTGTAAAGGATCAGGGTATCTAAATAATTTTATGAAAAAGTGCTCAGTGAAATACACCATTACAAACTCAAAAGAATAGCTAAAATTAAAAAAATCAAACTATAAAGTGTTGAGAACATAAAATAATTGCACTCTCATTTACTGCTAGTTCGCTGTGTAGATTAGTAAAATTACTTGAAAAGCTTTTGGGAATATCAGAAAAAAATGAACCTATGCATTATCCATGATCCAGTAATTCCATTTCTGGATATATACCAGATGACAATGCATTTATGGACTTGTAATAGCCCAACACTAAACATATCCAAAATGTACATTAACCGTAGAAATAATATGCAAACTGTATTATATTCTAAAATGGAATACTATATATTCCAGATCACAAAAGTTGGTGAACTACTGTTATAAACATCAACATAGATGAATCTTATGTAAGTATAATATTGAATAAAAGAAGCCACAACAAGGCAATATATACTCTCTCCATTATGATTACAAAAGCTGGCAAAATAATCTAATGTAAGAAAACTTAAGATTCAGTTTACCTTTGGGGAGAGGTGAGGGTATATTCTGGGAGGGCAAATAGTTCTCCTGAGGTGCTGGTTTGTTTCTTAATTTGTGGTTACACAGATTTATTCACTTTGTGAATATTCATTGAACTGTACTCTTAGTTCTGTATGTCTTTGTACATATATACTGTTATAATAAGGAGTAATAAAAAGATTAATAGAAAATAGTCTTAACACTTTCTTTTTATTTTTGACAAGATTTCTTTTAGTATTTAATTTAGTTTAGGCAAAAAGTGGAATGCATTTACTTACATAGATAGCATTTACATAGATGCTCTTGTAGGAGTTTTGTTAAACACTAGAATGAAATTTATTTTGTTTTTGGAATAATAAAAAAAGACTTTATTTGGTCATGTTTAATAAAATGATGTATTAGGTAAAATAATGCAAAAGGCAAATAAAACCGAGAATAAAAAATGGATACAGCAAGGGAGAAAAGAGTTAAAAAGGAAGAAAAAAGAAAGAAAAGCAGGAAATCAGCCGTGCCCTGCCTTGGTTTACTCTGAAGCTTGTGGAACCAATCTAAATTTCTAGTCTGTTTCTGCATGTAGATAATCAATGAATTGTTATATTTTTCAGTCTGCAAAGTCGATGCTTTCTTTGAATTTAGAAAGACAATATGAATGATGTCTCCTAGAACTCTGGAAAATGCTATCTTCATGATTTTCTTTCTGCCCCGGGGAGTAAAAATGTCTACCTGGGAAGTGAATCTTATTAGTGGGTTACATATCTTTCTGTTTTTCACTAAATCCAGTTTATAACTATGGTAATCTGAAAAATATTTCGGTAACCTCATTATTGAAAATTATATCATGGCAAAGCTATTAAACTCGCGTAGATGCAGCCTCTCCCAGTTATTTTCTCTTAAACTATTTCCAAACAACCTAACATGCTTGATACAGAGAAGAAAGAAAATTTGTCTTTCTCTTTCTCTTAATCCCCTTAATGTCTAAAGGTATTAAGAACATAATGGAAATTACACTGAAGGATTTTCAAAGACTTTAACTAAAAAGGGCTAAGTCATCCATGATTGATCAAAGAGAAATGTGGATTCTTTCCATTATATCTTCAAAGACAAAAGTTTCAAATCCCTATCTGCAGATTTTCTAAAGGAGCCACCACTCCATTTTTTTCTTGTTGAAGAAAACTGGTGATGGCCACATTAGTATTGTGTTATCTTTTTTTACAATATAATCCAGCTCTCAAACTCTAAGTCTCAAATATAGCAATTCATTAGCATTAACATGCTAATTAATATACTTATGTTATCTAAATAAAACACAAATGACAGAATAGCAGAAAGGCAGGTAGAGATGAAATATTCTTCTTTATATTATTTATTAAACTAAATAAATGAATATTTGTTCAGCTCGACTCACGGATTCAGTAAACAACCCACCAAGTAATAAGAAACCTCTTTCATGAGGCTCTGTCATTTTCAAAGACAATCAGAACAGAAAAGATAAGAGCTGTCCACCTTAAATTCCATCCAGATGCAGGCCATGTATCAGTATACCCAAGAGCCTTTGCTCCTTTCTCGGCATGAGGATCTGTGGACAAAACTTGTATAATCTAATGAACGGCTACCTATAGAAGTAAGATGCCCACAGATTGTCAGACACTAGCAAGAGAGGCAGGCGGTAGAAAGATGAAGGATGAAAGAGTGAGAGAGAGAATACCACTCAGTGTCTGACAACTACAGCTCTTGGGGAAGACTTAACAGATGTTGTATCAGGTGGGTCCCTCCAGGACTACCATCTGTCACAAAAGAGGGCAGAAAATATTACTCAACATCACACCAGCACTAAGCATGGATTAAGAAAAAGCTTTGCTGGGAAAAGGGAAAACTCACCAGGCCAAGCTCTGCAAGGTGGAGATGTGGGTATACCACCGTCCCTGCCTTCTGGCTTCTCGTAATTTCTCAGAGGTTCACACTAGTTCAGGGCATCTGCTCGGTATGGCTGGGGTTGCTTTCTAATGCAAGAACGCTCCCTCTGGAGATCTCTCTCTTTATATTACAGGCCTGAGAAAGCAAATTTGGGAGTGGAGAAATAGACTTTTAGTGGCTAGGCAATCTGGACTTGGGTGCCAGTTGTTTCTATGATTGACTGAAAGGCCCGCTGTCCAACTCTGGGAGACTCTGGGCCTGCAGCACATTATTGCATTTCCAGAAGAAGAAGAAAGCCACTCCCCTCCACCTGTATCCCAGCAGACTTGCTGGACAGCTGTATCTGTGAATTCCCAGGGTTACAATGCATTCTCACTCACCACAGAGGAGATTCCTTCTCTCAACCTCCTTACTTGCTCTCTTTTCTCTGTACCAAAATCCAAATAATTGTAGCAATTTATTAATGGTCAAATAATATTTGTTTCCATCCACAGAGACACCTACAACTCATAGGGATCCTGTGATCCAAAGACCATGCTGTGAGTGGTGTTAGGATTAGAATCTGACCTTGAAATCCCATTACGATCACTAAAAATTCTATTATTTCAAGATGGTCACACTTATGGAGTGTAGCATGGACTATATAATTGGCTGTGGTCACTCCACCTCAACATGAATCATTCCGATTCCCACGTTTAGATGTAGTTCAAATGATCTTGCTCTTGAATCTGTCTTTTCCTTTCAAGTTGTTCTTTTTGAATCAAATACTTTCTTTTCGTAGGTATTTATTTTTCTTTCTACATGCATTTATTAATTCTCTGTTTGGGGCACTTTGCTAGCAGCAGGACACTCAGGGATTGTAGAATATGTTTTCTGCCCTCCAGGCATATCTAGTCTAATGGAAGAGAGAAGTGTGAATACATATTTAGTTATAAGAGCACATGACTAGTCTGGGCGTGGTGGCTCAAACCTGTAATCCTAACACTTTGAGAGGCCAAGGCTGATGGATCAAAGATCTCTTGAGGTCAGGAGTTCAAGTCCAGCTTGGCCAACATGGTGAAACCCCATCTCTACTAAAAAAAAAAGTACAAAAGTTACCTGGTTTCATGGCGTAGTTTTGCAGTCCCAGCTACTTGGGAGGCTGAGGCAGGAGAATTGTTTGAACACAGGAGGCGGAGGTTGCAGTGAGCTGAGATCCTGCCACTGCACTCCAGCCTGAGTGAAAGAGTAAGACTCAGTCCAAAAAAAAAAAGAAAAAAAAGGGCACCTGATTACAGGAGCATCTTTGACTCCAACCCTCCCACCTTCTCTGCTTTTCATTTGATTAAGCATGTGTGGAAACAAAACTAATACCCTTTATTTTTAAATACAGAACAAAAGAAGATTCTATAAAGGAAAACCATTTCTAGGCAGGATCTAAATTATTTGTCTTCTCAGTGTGTTAGGTGCTCTAACCCATGGTTATGTCTTCTAAGCATTTATGAACTGAACAAACCATTAGTGTCTATTTTGTGATTTGAGTAGAGGTAAGCTGTGGCAGCCGGCATTTTGATGCACCTATTTTTGTAGTCAAATCCATTCATGATTTTACTGTTTGTACTTGTGTTGGTGTTGCCAATAGATTAATGCCAGTCCTTCCTCTGAATCCCATAGGAACCCTGATCTAAGATTTTGTGGTCTGAGATGTGCTGAAATTCTAACAGTCATGAAGTCCTGAAGGGAGGCTGCCATCTTCTCTCTTCACTGATCCTGTGTAGGCAAGTTTTGCATTCTGAGAATTTTGCATGAGAGTATCATTCATGGTTTTTATGTTGAATAGAACAAAGCGAAATGTTCCAGATACCCAAAATAAAAGGACTCCATCCATATATTGTATTAATATTTAAAATAAAAAGCGTCCAACTCATAAAAATGATTTTTCCCCCCAATTCTGGAAAAATGAGCATGTTAGAAAGGAAATATTTGCTGTACTCTGGCACAGATTCACAGGAATTGATGGTCATCAAGTACCATGAGTTGGTACCTATAGCAAATAATCCTGTGGCCAAACTCAGCAGGAGGCAATGCAACCAATCTTCTTTCAGCAAAGATCAATGTGCTCCCAAAGCACTGAGATTACAGGCATGAACCACCACATCCACCATTATGAGAGTTTTTATCATGAATGACAGTTGGGTTTAATCAAATTCTTTTTCTATATTTATTGATATGATTATATAATTTTTATTTTTAACCCTTTGATGTAGTTATATTAATTTTGTATCTTGAGCCAGTTGTGCATATCTAAAATAAATAGCACTTGATCATGATGTATACAATTCTTCTTTTTTATTTATTTATTTATTTTTTATTATACTTTAAGTTCTAGGGTACATGTGCATAATGTGCAGGTTTGTTACATATGTATACTTGTGCCATGTTGGTGTGCTGCACCTATCAACTCGTCAGCACCCATCAATTCATCATTTATATCATGTATGACTCCCAGTGCAATCCCTTCCCCCTCCCCCCTCCCCATGATAGGCCCCAGTGTGTGATGTTCCCCTTCCCGAGTCCAAGTGATCTCATTGTTCAGTTCCCACCTATGAGTGAGAACATGCGGTGTTTGGTTTTCTGTTCTTGTGATAGTTTGCTAAGAATGATGGTTTCCAGCTGCATCCATGATTCTTCTTATACCTTGTTAGATTGAATGCCAAAATTTTGTTGAGATTTTTGCATTTACATTTATAGGGATATAGGTCTGTAGTATTTTTTCTTTCTTGCAATGTCTTTATATGAATTTGTTAGCAGGGACATGCTTGCCTTATAGACTGTGTTAAGAAGTGTTCCATCTGCTTCTGTTTTCTAGGAAAGAAGATAGGGCAGGCATCCTCAACCCCCAGGACCCAGTACCCATCTGCGGTCTGTTAGAAACTGGACTGTACTGCAGAAGGTGAGCAGCAGGTGAGGGAGCAGTGAACAAAGCTTCATCTATATTTACAGCTGCTCCCCATCCCTGGCATTACCGCTGGAGCTCTGCCTCCTGTCAGATCAGCAGCAGCATTAGATTCTCATAGGAGCATAAACCCAATTGTGAACTGCACGTGTGAGGGACCTAAGTTGCATCCTCCTTATAAGAATCTAATGCCTGATGATCTGTCACTGTCTCTCATCACCCCCAGGTGGGATCCTCTAGTTGCAGGAAAACAAGCTCAGGGCTCCCACTCATTCTACATTATGGTGAGTTGAATAATTATTTCATTATATATTACAATGTAATAATAATAGAAATAAAGTACACAATAAATGTAATGTGCTTGAATCTTCCGGAAACCATTCTCACACCCTGGTCCTTGGAAAAATTGTCTTCCACAAAACCAGTCCCTGGTGCTCAAAGGGTTGGGGACCTCTGATACAGAAACCTAGTATCATTTTGTTTTTAAAACATTTGGTAGATTTCACTTCTGAACCACCTATGTATTTTCTTTTTGGTAGAGGTGTTATTTATTGATTTAATTTCTAATACATACAGATCAATTAGATTATGTACATATTAATTATATAGCTATACTTAGATTATCTTCTTCTGTGAAGGAGTTTATGTCTTTGTCACACAAGCTTTTGTTAGGTTCTTTCTTTCCAGAAATTGGTAAATTTCAGTTATCAAAATTGTACATATGTTCAGTTATCAAAATTGTACATATGGTATTGTTTGTAGCATTTATTATTATTATTATTATTATTATTATTATTATTATTAAGACAGAGTCTCGCTCTGTCGCCCAGGTTAGAGTGCAGTGGCGTGATCTCGGCTGACTGCCAGCTCCACCTCCTGGGTTCACTCCATTCTCCTGCCTCAGCCTCCTGAGTAGCTGGGACTACAGGCTCTTGCCACCATGCCCAGCTAATTTTTTGTATTTTTAGTAGAGATGGGGTTTCACCGTGTTAGCCAGGATGGTCTTGATCTCTTGACCTTGTGATCCACCTGCCTTGGCCTCCCAAAGTCCTGGGATTACAGGCATGAGCCACCGTACCCGGCCTGTAGCATTTCTTTATTATTCTTTCAGTGATCATATAATGAGTAACAGTGACCCCAATTTCTGATATTAGTAATTTGTGTTTTATCTCTTTTGCATTAGTTATCGTGGCAGAGATAGATACATGATAGATAGATAAATAGATAGATAGAGATAGTTCCAGTGACCCAGTTTGAGAGTTTGAGTTTCATTTATTTTCTTGTTTAATTTTCTACTTTAAATTACATTGATTTATGTTCCAATATCTATCATTTCCTTTCTTCTGCATTATTTAGTCTTAATCTTCTCTTTATTCTCTACTTTCCTAAGGTGGAAGTGTATTGGTTAAGCTCCAAATATTTTTAGATTTTCTAGCTATCATTCTGTAATTTTTTTTAGTTAATTCCATTGTGATCTGGGAGAAAACTTTGTATAATTTATATTCTGTTAAATTTTTTTTTGATCTTTGTTATGGTCCAGAATGTGGTCTGTCTTAGTGGATATTTAATGTGAGGTGAGAAGAATGTGTGTTCTGCTGATATTGAATTATATAGTCAATAAATGTCAGTTACATCCAGTTGACTGATGGTACTGTTCAGTTTGACTATATTTTTAGTGATTGTCTGCCTGCCGGATGTGTCAATTATTGATGGAGGTATGTTGAAATCTCCAACTACAACAGCGAAATTGTCTATTTTTCTTTGCAGTTCTATCAGTTGTTACCACACTTATTTTGACACTCTATTCTTAGGTACATACATATGAGAACTGTTATTTCTTCTTAAAGAATTGACCTCTTTATCATTAAATCATGCTTCTCCTTATTCCTGATAATTTTCCTTATTCTGAATTGTGCTTTGTCTGAAATTAATATAGTCAGCTGCTTCAGCTTGCTTCTGGTTAGTGTTAGCATGACACATCCTTCTTTGTTTACTTTTAATCTATCTGTGTCTTTATATTAAAAGTGGGTTTCTTGCAGATAACATATAGTTGAGTCTATATTTTTAATCCACCCTGTCAGTCCTTCACTTTTAATTGGTGTATTTGGACCATTTACATTTACAGTGATTATAGATATAGTTGAATTGATGTCTTCCATGTTTGTAAATGTTTCTGTTTGTTGCATGTGTACCATTTCTTTTTTAACTGCTATTTTTTCTGTATTTCTGGCTTTAATTGAGCACTTTATATCATTTGATTTCCTCTCCTTTTGTAAACAATATCATTTATTGTGTTTATGAAGATCATGGCAAAATAAACAATTAAAAATATCACTTATACTTCTTTTTTTTTTTAGTAGTTTCCCTAGAGTTTGCAATATACATTTACAACTAATCTAAGTCTGTTTAAAAATCATACTATGCTGCTTCATGACTTATGCAGGTACCTTATAGCAGAGTATTCCCAATTCTTCCTTCTCATCCCTTATGACATCATTTTTGTTTGTTTCACTTCTCTATATGCTATAGTCTCCCAATGCATTGTTGCTATTATTACTAGAATAAAGAACAATAAATTATTTAAAGTTCAGTTTACTTATTCGTAATGCTCTGTTTTTTTTTTCTAGTTCCCTTTATGAGTTTCTCTCAGAACTCTTTGTAAAATATAGTCTGTAATTTGTGTCTGTTGCAATCTAGTGAATCCCTGTCAATATTGTGGTAAGAATTTGGAGAGTAGTTTTCTACAATATTATGCTTTATCCTCAGTTTTTTGGTGCATGTTATGGTTTGGATATTTGACCTCTGCAAACCTCATGTTGAAATCTGATCTCCAGTGCTGGAGATCAAATTATGAATAGATCACTGTCCTCCCAAGGGTAGGGGAGTGATTTCTTGCTCCATTAGTTCCTCTGAGAGTTGGTTGTTTTCTAAAGCCTGGCACCTCACCCTTGCCCTCTTACTTCCTCTCTTGCCCTGTGATCATGCACATGCCAGTTTCCCTTCCTCCTCCACTATGAGTGGAAGTAGCCTGAAGCCTGCACCAGAAGCAGAAGCTGGTGCCATGCTTCTGGTGCAACCTGCAGAACTGTGAGCCAAAATAAACTCTTTTCGTTATAAATTACCCAGCCTCAGGTGTTCCTTTATAGTAACACAAAACGACTAAGACCAAGCCTGACTGAGTTTCTGGGCTATGATTTTCAGAAGCATTTCTAAGGCTTTTTCTCCAACATTTTATATGAGAGAAGATAAGAGGGGGTTCATGTTGGCAAATTGTACTCCCCTGATGTCAGGTAAGTCTCTGTTAAGGTAGTATTTCTTGGAAATCGTTTTGTTATTAGTAATGCTGTGGACTGTTTCAAGATGGTTTCTTTCCCCTCTCCTTGACATGAGAATATTTTCTTATTCTTCCAATTTTCACCATGAAAACTTGGTGGAGTCTCTGGAGGTAAAACCCATGAAAGTGTGAGAATCTACCCCAAGACTGGGCCCCTACCAGTTCTTCATTCTCAAGCTTGTCCCCATTTAGCTCCCCAAAGTTTATAAAATTTACCATATTAGTGTTCCTACTAGTTAATGGCTCCATCAGCTTCTGCTTCAGGTGAACTGATCTCAGATCTCTGTATCACTCTCGGGTCCCCAGCTTTTGGGGTGGCTGTTCACCCTACAACTTCAGTTCTCTCTGATGACTCTAAGAAAAGACATTATTTGTCTTTCATTTTCTTTTTCTTGTTGTAAGTACAGGAATGATGGCTTTCAAGTTCTTTAGATGTTGAAGCTGAACTAATTGTCTTTTAGAATCTATCTGGAGTAATTTGGAGTAAATTATATTTTCTTTGAAAATTATTTATGCCACATAGATTTCCTGTATCAAATCAGATTTTGTTGAGCAAAGTAGACTATTTTATGTATATATATATTTTAAAAAATTTCCTCTCTGTCATTCTTGTCTTCTTACAATTTCTTCTTTTGTGTCTATGTGCTTTGTATGAGTTTTTCTTATAAAACTAGCTATTTTGTTTAGTTCATTGTTTTCTTTGTTTGAGAAGCAGTTATTTGGTTTATTTATGCTTTCTTCTTTATTGTTATGTTCTCTTTGGGATTTTGTTACTTATTTCTTTAACATTTAAAACAAAATGCTTGATTAATTTATTTTCATTCTTTTTAAAAACATGAAGATTTAAGGAATGTTTTTGTTCTGAGTCCTGTTTTAATTGAATTAGTGTGCATTTTAATGTGCAGCGTTATAACTACTTAATTACATTCTGGAAAATTAAAAATTTGGATTTTCCTTACTCTTTGACAAAATAGTTATTGAAGAGATTTAATTATTTTTAGTAAGGAAATTTATCTTTCTCCCTTCCCTTCCCTTCCCTGCCCTGCCCTGCCCTTCCCTTCCCTTCCCTTCCTTTCCCTCCTGGTTCTATTGCATTGTGATCAGAGAATGCTTATTTAGTATTTGAGTTATTTCATTTTTATTGTAGATTTTATGTGACTATATAGGAGCATTGTGCATGTGTGCACAATGGTAATATAAAGTTGTTTTTTTATGTTTATACATAACATAGTTTTACATTCATTCACTCTACCTTATAAATTATGTCATTCGTATGTTTTACAAATGTTTATGTATGAACTGGAAGAGTTGAATTTTGTTTCTGTACATTGCTTCTTCTGCTGTAGTCACAGGTATGAATAGAATAAAGTGTTGCTTAATATGAAGTGAGATTTTCATAAGACAACATTTTCCTATACAAACAAACAATGGGAATCATGAATAAATACTGAACCATATTTCTAAGTCTAAATAGAGCTCTCTTCTACATAAGTGGTCCAGCCATACAAACGTAATATAACAAAGATGCCAGTGTTTGTTAAACTTATGGCCAAACTTATTGAGAGGCCATCTCTATTCTCTGGTGTCAGTAAGACAAACCAAGCCTTTACAAAATGGTTACATTCAGTCCTGGTACTTTTATCAACATAATTTATTCCTATTGTCAAGTCAATTAGAGCTGGAACAGATATTAATAGTCATCTAGTAGTCGAACTAGTTTCCTTTATAACAAAGGGACCTGAACCTGGGATTACCTAACATTCTATAACTAAATAGTAGCATTTCTAGAAGTAACATGAAACACGTTCCTACCCTGCAGCCCAGTGCATTTCCATCATAACGTCTGGTCTAGCAAGATGTTTCTGGTGCCAGTCCATTCCAAACCTTGCCTTAGAAAGCCAGCTCTACCAAGAGCTTCTACTGAGTGGGCAATAAAATACCTAATTCTCCCCACTCTACATGGCTTATTGAATTAGTGACAATATGTGCTAGATTGGAAAAATGGGCTTGGGCAAAACAGATTGTTTCTCAGGAACTTGAAGTAAGCAACACAGAGGGAAAGGGAAGAAGAGTTCCAGATACCGGTTCTCTAAGGGTGCACCTTTGGGCTCATGTGCAAGATAAATATGCAGCAGAGTCTTGATTATGAGATAGAAAGGAGAACAGGACTGAGGCACAATGAGAAACAGAGAGGAGAAAAGGCAGGCTGGGCCAGAGAGGCCACTGGAACAAGAGAGAAGGATGAATGAAGAATCAGTCATTAGCATCTCAGTTCCAGATCTTCACAAGGCCTGGCTGTTCAGCCCTCTCTGGATTTTCATAAGACTCTGAATGTCTGGCATCAACACCTCTGTTACTTGGGCTACCTTAAATGAGTTTCTTTTTTCTTTTCTTCTGTTTTTTAATTTGGAGACAGAGTCTTGGTCTATAGCCCAGGCTAGAGTGCGGTGGCACAATCACAGCTCATTGCAGCCTCAAATTCCCAAACTAAAATGATCATCCCACCTCAGCCTCCCAAGTAGCTGTGACTAAGGGCATGTTCCACCATGCCTGGCTAATTTTCTTGTTTTTTCTTTTTTTGTATAGATGAGGTCTCACTATGTTGTCCAGGAAGGTCTCAAACTTCTGGACTGTAACAATCCTCCTACCTCAGCCTCCCAAAGTCCTGGGATTTTAGGCATGAGCCACTGCGCCCGGCCTGGTTTCTTTTTCTCACAATGAAATGATGCTTTTTGAACCATAGCATACTTTGCCCAAATAAACCAATAAAAGACCTGTGCCATATGTCTAAGCTATACTTTAGTGGAGTGAGTAGGGTACTAAACAATTATAAACAATTGTTGCATATTTTCTGTAGTAGGATTTTAAAGTGACATCAGAACTTCTTGGAGAAATGCATGAAAGGTGACATTGAAGGCATCTATTATTTATATTCCCATTAACCAGTCTTTTCTTTATATAAACATCGTGGAAATTCTGTCAGAGTAGCACTGCCTTGAAATCCTACTTGTCCCTTGCTGAATGTGTCTGACAGCTTAAATTTTGAACCAATTTCACTTTAGCTTGAGTGTATCTTCTAAAATATTAAACTTACATATTCACCATTTCCTACCATTCCCCAGTTCATTGTAGTTTTTCTTTCTCCAAGGTCTAATACATTCTCTGGTAATAGTTGGATATATTCAGATGACTTTATCTCCAGCTTCTAGTGTATTCGGTTAATAATTTCTCAGTGCACTAGATCTCAATGTATAGATCTAAAAGTTACAGCCGCTTCTTGGGAAATTTCATAGGCACAATGACTGTCAAGCTCAATAGATGGCTTCCATTCATTCCAATTCATTTTATCAAACACTGAGTGAGCACTTGTTATGCTGTAACAATAATAAGAACCAATATCATTGTAGCATTTTTACTTGTATTTATTCCCATAATCTTTAAGTAAGCCTCAGAAAAGAACATATATTCCTGATTTCATCAAGTAGGGGACAGAAATGCAGAGATATTAGGGAACTAGCTCCAAAATACGGAAATAGAGAGTGAGAGAATGAAGCCTTAAGCACTCGAAATTCCTAATAATTCTCATTATCCCATGCTGCTTCCCAGTGTGTCTACCTGTGTATGGCTGTACATCATACAGTTTCAGTCCCTAAAGAGAAATATACTAAGCAACTAAAAATCAATGCAAGACAAACCCAGTGGAGCTACTCAGAGAATATTTGTGTATTAAGATCATGTAACTAAAAGGAGAGAGGAATAAATAATGAGATTACACTTAATTTACAGCAATCGAAAAGAAGAAAAGGTAATTCAAAGCAAAATTCAAGGTGAAAAAGTGATGATTGTCACAAATACTGTTTCACACACAGTAGGAAGGTCCTTAAGGCTTTATCAGCTTTAATTATAATTAAGGCAAGTACTTTTTGATTTCTCATTCCACAAATATTTAGTGAGCATTACATGTGTTTCAGGAAATAAAATTGGCAACAACTTTCAATATACTTTGATATGTGATATACATAATTATTTGTCTATGAATATATTAGGATAAACTTTTAAAAACTGGCTTAAGGAACAGGAATATATTTGTTCCTTATGGGCAGCTTTTCTCCACATTCAGAGGGATACTGGAAATCAGACTGAAGCTGGGTTTGGCAATTCTCAACATATTTGCTTCCAAGGATACTAAGGTTGTTGTTATTCTGGTTGTGTTGCTGGTTGAAGGAGAAAAAAATCATGGTCCACATCATTTCCTCTCACTTTCTAGTGGAGAGAATTTGAACATATGGCTATATCTTGCAGCAAGGGTGGTGGTGCTGGGAAATATAGTTGCTACCTGGAAAAATGTGAGAAGAGATTTTGCTGGTCAACAAGAAGCCCATAGTACAGAGTGCCTCTATCATATTAGACGTCCAAACAGTGCCTTTGGATAGAAACATCAGGATGAGTCTGTAAGCTCCTCCACCTACTAGGCACGTGATCTGAACAAGTTACTTCCTCTAAATTTGTTTCTCATCTTTAAAATAGAAAAAATAGCATTCCTATCGTGTCAGTTATTAATTAGATTTTGAGACCATCATAGGCAACATAGTAAGACCTCGTTTGTACAAAAAAATAAAAATAAGAAAATTAGCTGGGAATGGTGGTGTGCACCTGTAGTCACAGCTATGTGGGAGGCTGAGGCCAGTTTCCAGCTTCTCAGTTGGAAAGTCACCCTTTAGTACCTACTCTGGTATAATGGACTGTAGCTAAGCATTTTTCTTTGCAGTCGTTAGCACAATGTGAAACTTCACAGGTAGTGCTACAGGGACACTGGGGAGGGAGTTGCCCTTTCTGTTTTGGGGTTGCGGAGACATTGCTCTTTCTTGTGCCTCCTGCCTAGTCATAACTGAGTGTGTATGGGCACATCCCATGCTGCTCTGCCCCAGATGTGCCCCAGAGCACAGTGTTTCTCAGTTACTACCCAACCTTGGCCTAGGTCTGGTGACAGATCACTTCAGCTCACTGGTCACAAACATGGATAGAGTCCAGTCTTTGTCTTAGCAGCAACCCCACTCGCTTTGCACGCCTCCCACCTTCCTCATCCCACCTGTTCCCCAAAGGGTGTTTTCCACAGAGCTTGCTAGATGGACACTGCACCGAAGATCACATGAAAATGCTACCCTGAGAATAAGTAGGACTCAGTCTGCATACATGCTCATCAACCACACACTCCTGGGCCCTAGAGGGTAGCATCCTTCTGTCTTGTAACTGTGGTTCACCTCTGGCCTGGACAGCTCAATGAACTTCAAGAACTTCATTTTGCAATTTTACCTTATCAAATGAGCTCTGTACTCCAGATCAAGATGAACTCCAGATTAACTCTGTGTTCCTCATCACCATCATTATTTTTGCATTGTCACATTATCATTAACACCTTTGAGTGGCAGAAATGACTCTTATTTAGAGATGATTATTCATGGTTTAAAACAAGTATTTCTTTTTGAGAGGTAGCTCAACTTTGTGTCCTGGCTTTCTTATGGCAAGTCCCTACCCTTGCTCCATAGTCACTGTGGACCTTGTGAAAATCACCCTCAATCCCATTATCAGAGGAATTTATTTCTAATAATTAGTGTATTACCAAGGCAAATAAAACTATCCTGTATTTCAATGTCTTGATTAAATTTTAAAAGAAAGAGTATAAAGGCTGCTCTGCCTACCTGAATGGTTTGATCTAGAGCAAATGAGTTAATTATTTATGTAATAAGACTTAGTTTATGAAATGGTGTCCATCTGCAAGACCTTAGTGCTATGGTAGGATAGTCTATTTAGAACGAAATGTCCCCTGTAGCAAAAAGTTTCATCATATCTGCCTTTGATTAAAAGTCAGTATAATGGATTTTGGAGGATTCACTTTTGAATACAAATCAACTGCATTAGAGATTTTTTTTTTTTCTTGAAAACTTTATCTTTCCTTTCTGTGGATGAAAAACTCATTAAACCTAAGTAAAAGGACAGGAAATTTCGAGCTGCATGTGATCTACATGGCTGAAATTGCTATAAGTACTATAGGGGAACAAACAGCTAAAATAATGAACTATCTTGTTTCTTAGGAAGCCTTAGTCCTTTGCTGTTATAAGAGAATACCAGAGACTGGGTAATTTATGAAGAAAGACATATTTAGCTCACTGTTCTCAGGACTGGGAAGTCCAAGAATATGACACTGGTGTCTAGCAAGGGTCATTTTATAGAGAAATAAGAAAGCATGCATATGGAAAAGGGAGAAAAATGGGGCCAAACTCCTACAATAACTAATCTATGCTCATGATAATGGCATCCGCCCATTTATGAGGGCATAGCCTTCATAATCTAATCATGTCTTAAAGGTCACACTTCTTAATACCATTACATTGGCATTACATTTCAGTGTAAGTTTTGGTGGGGACATTCAAACCACGTAATGCAGCCATTGTCCCACCAAAACACGTGTTCTCACAGAACAAAATATATGCATTCCATTCCAATATCCCCCAAAGTCTTAACTCATTCCAGCATCAACTCAAAAGTCTAAATTCTAGAGTGGACTAGACTCTAAGGGTGTGTCCAACAGACAGTTTGCTAAAGAGACTAATGTGGTTAGAAGAAATCCAGGTGCTATTCATTATGGCAATGGGAGAAAGACTCAATGTGCGAGTCAAAGCACAATTTATTTTGAGGCAAATTTCCTTCAGTTTTAAGCCAGTGAAGTCAAACAAGTTACTGACTTCTAGAATACAATAGTGGGACAGGAATAGGATAGACATTCTCATTGCAAAAATGAGAAATACGCCAAAATTAAAAATAAAAGGGGGGGGGGGGGAAGTGGCCTCAAGTAATTCTAAAACCCAACAGGGAAACATTAAGTCTTTAAGCTGGAGAATAGTCTTTCTTGACTCCACAGCCCACTTCAGAGATATACTGGGATGGGATTGGGTCCCCAAGTGCTTAGGCAGCCTTGCTCCATGGCTTTGCTGAGCTCAGTCCTTGCAGCTCTCCCAGGCTGGTGTTGGATGCTGGTGACTCTATAGTTCTGGAATCTTTGAGGTGACCTCCTTCCCACAGCTCTATAAGGCTTTGCCTTAGTTGGGACACTCTGTGGTAGGAGGTTTCTGCCCAGGCCACCAGGCTATCTGCAATATCCTTTAAAATCTAGGTAGAGGAAACCGTGCCACCAGAATGCTTGCATTCTGCACACCTGCAGAATTAACACTGTGGATGCGACGCCACAAGGCTTACTGCTTGTACTTTCTGGAGTGGCGGGTCAAGCTATATCTAGGGCTGCTTGAGTGATGGCCCGGGTGACTGAGGAGTGCTACATCAGAATGCAGACAACAGAGTCCTAATGAGAGGTGACAACATGCTAGCAGCCTTCACTCTCGGCACCTCCTTGACCTCAGCATCCACTCGGGTGGTGCTTAAGGAGCCCTTCAGCCCACCACTGCACTGTGGGAGCCTCTCTCTGGGCTGGCCGAGTCCGGAGCTGACTCCCTCTGCTTGTGGGGAGGTGTGGAGAGAGAGGCGTGGGTGAGAACCGGGACTGCAGGGCAGCGCTCACAGGCCAGCACGAGTTCTGACGGGTGCGGGCTGACACCTGTAAACACACCTGTCAGCACTCTTTGTCTAGCTAAAGAATTGTAAACGAATGAATCAGCAGTCTGTGTCTAGCTCAGGGATTGTAAACGCACTAATCAGCACTCTGTCCAAATGGACCAATCAGCCGTCTGTAAAATAGATCGATCAGCTCTCTGTAAAATGGACCAATCAACAGGATGTGGGTGGGGTCAGATAAGGGAATAAAAGCAGGCTGCCCAACACAGCAGTGGCAACCAGGGCTGGTTCCCTTCCACACTGTGGAAAGTTTGTTGTTTCACTCTTTATGATGAATCTTGCTGCTGCTCACTTTGGGTCCATGCAGCCGTTATGAGCTGTAACACTCACCAAAGGTCTGCGGCTTCACTCCTGAAGCCAGCGAGACCACGAACCCACCAGAAGGAAGAAACTGCAGACATATCTGAACATCTGAAGGAGGGAACTCCAGACACACCATCTTTAAGACCTGTAACACTCACCGCGAGAGACTGCGGCTTCATTCTTGAAGTCAGCAAGACCAAGAATCCACCAATTCTGGACACACTAAGACAGCCCTGAGCAATGAGGCTGTGGAGAGCACCTTGGGCTCATTTCCTAAAATGATTGTCCTCACCTCGAGCTCTGGGCCTGTGAAGGTAGGGACAGCCTCAAAGGTCTCTAAAATGCCTTTAGAATCTTTCTCCCATTGTAATGAATAGCACCTGGGTTTCTTCTATCCATATTAAAAATCTCTTTAGCAAACTGCCTGCTGGACATACCCTTAGTATTCTTTTTGGAATATGTTTTTTCACTCCTTAGATGGACAGGCTGCACATTTTTCCAATTCTTCCATTCTGTTTCTTTTTTGATGATAAATTTATCTTTAAGATTTTTCTTTCTTCTCATATCTCCCCACAGGCAGTTAAAAGTAACCGTGCAGCAACTGAATGCTTTGCTGCTTATATATTTCTTCCACCAGATACCTCAGTTAATCACTTAAGTTCTGCCTTTCATGAAGTCTTAGAATTCAGGCACAGTTCAACGAAGGCCTTTGCTGCTTTGTAGCAAGGATGACCTTTACTCCAGTTTTCAGTAATGTTTAGTCTACGAAATGATTCAGACTTTCCATACAGCTCTTCTCTTCTTTTGAGCCCTCACCAGAATTACCCTTAATGCTTTTGTTCGTGGTTATCCAGGCTTTTTCTAGACTTTTCCTTCAAATTTTTCCAGCCTCTACCCATTACTGAGTTCCAAAGTCGTGTTCCCATATTCTCAAATATTTGTTATACCAACAACTCCACTCTTGATGGCAATCTAGTCCATTCTGCTGCTGCTACAACATACTGAGTAATTTATGAAAAATACCACGGACTAAGGAATTTATTAAGAAAATTTGGCTCCTGATTCTGCATGGTGACAAGTCCAAGAGTATGGCACTGGCATCTGCAAGGGTCATCCCATGACAGAGAGGATCACATGGCAAGGAAGTACACTACACATGTGAGAAAGAGAAAACGGTGGCCAAACTCCCATGATGAGTAACCCACTCCCATGATAGTAGCGTTAAGCCACTGCCCTCATGACCTAATCACCTCTTAAATATCCCGTTTCTTAATACTGTTACATTGGCAATTAAATTTCAACATGAGTTTTGGCAAAGACATTCAAACTATAGCAGCATAAGAAAGGCAAAGTCATACCTAGCATTTCTAGTGAATAAAGAGGATGACTAGGAACTAGAACATTGTTCAATGGCTTGGACATTTTGCATCAAGCTAATTGAATTTTTAACAAGTATCGCATTGTTGTCTTATTTACTTCTTTTGTAAACACTGCTGACATGACAGAGTGGCTTCTTGTACCATTCAGCCCCAACAGTAAACCCTGGTGTGCACTTACTGTTTATTCAGTGAATTAAACATAATCCAGGTCATTAGCATTAACAGTTATTGGTTGATCATCCACCAAATGTTGACTACCTTTTTCTTGCTCAGAAGAAGTTGTATGGTGTAGTTGGGGAAGCAAGTTAAGTGACCTACCAAGTGAATTGTACTCCGTCACAAAGTCAAAATGTGCTATTTGTAAGGTGGAAGAACAATGGGAATTTTTGTACAGAAATATGAATATGAGCAGCTAAAGGAAGAGGTGACCAATATGAACTTGGTAATTGCCTCCAAGGGGATTAGATCATATTAAATAAAAGCCATTTTATTTCTATACATATTTTTATAAGTTTGGATATGTAACAAGAAGCCTGGAGGTGAATTTTTGGATAAAAGCTGGAGAATTGAATATTTGATCACATTTTCTCAGAACAATTAGAAGACAGTAGGGGGTAACTGAGCCTGAAGTCTATAAGGGAAGAAATAGAAGAGAGAGGACCCAGCCAGAATCTAGGGATTTGGTTATCTTAGAATATGAAGTTGTCAGTAGACATTAAAAATTCTCACTGTGGCTAGCAAAGATTTTGAGAATTCTCTAGGGCTCACATTGTTTTGAATGCACATTTTTTATAAGTATGTACAAATTTAGCAATTCTAAGTTTTACTTTGGGTCTAAAATAATGTGGTAAGTGTTGGGGAAAAAATGAGAAAGGAAAAGAGACTACAAGAGAGAGAAACAAAAATAGAAGGTGTAACTATCTGGATTCTGCTAAGATGTCAGTGAAAATGGCAGAAGCCAGGAGGCCAAAAGGCAGTAGTTGCTTTATTAACTGTACTGAAAGGAAACAAACAAAATCCTGCCAAAAAAGAATTCTGCATTGAGCAAAGCTATTACAGCAATGAAAAAGGAATTAAGAAATTCCCTAAAAACCATAATGGAAACAGTTTATTGCTAGTCAAACTGCAGTACAAGAAATATTAAAAGGAGTTCTTTAGGCCAAAATGAAAGAACTTTAGATTGTAACTTGAATACTCGTGAGAAAATAAAGAGCATTAGTAAACACTATTATATAGATAAATATTAAAGATAGTACAAATGTATTTTTATTTGTGAGTCCATTTTTAAATATGATTTAAAAGGCAAATGTAGGCATACAAGTTGTTGCTGGATGATCTATAAATATTTGTTAATGATAAGGACCTAGATTAGTTTAATTCACTTAAGTTGATGGGAATAATGTAGAAGGATATATTTTGTGACAGTAAGTAAGGGATGGAAAAAATCTAAATAAATGCATTTCTAGGTGTAATGGAAATTAAACTGATAGTCATACAAACAAGAATGGTATAAGTTATTAACAGTAATCCCCAGAGGAACCACTAAGACCATAACTCGGAAATATACAGTAAAAGAAATGGCAAAGGCATTACAATGATTCACTAGAAAATATCTATTTAACACAGAAGGAGGCAGTATTGGAGGAACTGAGGAACAAAGAAAACATAAGATATATATAGAAAACAAATAGTAAAATGGCATATGTAAATCCTATTAATCAGTAATTACATTAAAACATAAAGGCTTCAATTAAAATGCAGATTGGCAAAATGGAAAGGCAAAGCTCTAACAATATGCTGTAGAATGTTTCCAAGGGACACACTTTAAATTCAAAGACAAAAACAAGTTAGAAATTAAAGGATAGAAAAAAATATACCATGTAAACTAATGAGAGTGGAGTTTTTTTGAGTGCTGAAAATGCTCTAAAATTAGATGGTGATGATTGTTGCGTGACCTTGTGCATATACTAAACATCACTATATTGTATAGTTTGAAGTGGTGACTTTTCTTTTTATTATTATGCTTTTAGTTCTGGGATACATAGTGTGGCAATTCCTCAAGGATCTAGAACCAGAAATACCATTTGACCCAGGAATCCCATTACTGGGTATATACCCAAAGGATTTTAAATCATTCTACTATGAAGACACATGCACACGTATGTTTATTGAAGCACTATTCACAATAGCAAAGACTTGGAGGCAACCGCAGTGTTGACTTTTATGGTATTAAAATTATATCTTAGTAAAAATAAATAAGTGCAGAAATATCTTGTTTCTGATGTCTCTTCCTTAGTTCAGCCTTCATCAAGGCAGCTGTACTTGTTGCCCTGGGTTTCCAGGATATCCCTGTGTCCTTTTAAGATATTTCTTTTTTTTTTTTTTGCATATAATCACTTATGAAAGTTCTCTTCTTTCTAATCTAATAACTGGTAACTAAGAGAGGATTCACGAAACACAAGTTTAAGGCAGTTTGAGATGAGACACTGGAGGTTTCATAACATTTCTGTATGTAGTAGAAAATGAGGGAAGAATTTACAGTCAGGGTCTATCGTGCCCAGAATAGTCTTATGGGAAGATTAATCTGGCATCAGTGTGTGGCATGAATTAGAGGCATACCCTTTCTGCCCTTAAATTGTACTGGGAGCTATTTGTCAAGTACATCACTTCTCACAACTGCCATATGGAATTTTTCATCTGGAATAATCTCTAGAGATCTAAGTGTGAGTGACAAAAGAACTGTCTACTTGTTTTGATAAAAGAAAATTTCTGTCTTTCTTCAAATGCCTTTTTTTCCTGACCAGAAATTCTGTCATAAAATCATAGTATCCATAGCTTTAGAGCAGAAAGGAAGGGTGTAGCTCAGATAAGCCTAGAGCAGATAAAGAAAGCAGTGTGAGAGGAGGGGTTAACTTACTGTTTCAGGTTTGTAAAATGAGTAATTCTTTAAGATTTAGCTCAGAAAGAAAACTTTTAGAAGTTGTATTTGTATATCTTCAGCCCATTCATCTCCCTATTCTCATCCTTCAGTGATTGTAAATATTGTACCCTTAGTTTCATCTAATAGGCTTATGTTTTCTTTTTGCATCTTGAATATCAGATATTTCTCTTCAAATTTGAAGTTCAGTATTTGATGTCAGATAAAATATCTCTTATTCATTTATTATTCCATTCTTTACCTTGTTTAAAATATCATTAAACATGCAGTTGCTGCTCAGCGAACAAGGAATTAATGAGTGAATGAAGGAACAAATCCCTTTTAAGTTACTCTGTACTATTCACAAAAATAGAGTTTCCATGCCTATACTAATAGTTTAATTTAATGGAAGAGTTCATATAAGTGTTGCATAGATTAGAGAGATGCTGGAAACACTAGAGAATATTGCAAGTCTTCCATGTTCATAGTTATGACAGGGGGAGTTCTGAGGTTAAATAAATGTGGACAATATTTGTCCAGCAAAGTTAATCAGGTGTCCTTGCTGGAACACAGCAGGGTTGCTCAGTGCTTTAACACATCATTATGCATTACAGAACTCTAAGAGTCATCTTTTCACTGAGTACCTTCCGAAAGTAGTGCTGTATGTAACATGATGTAACATGCTTTATATTTTTGGAAATGTTTGTCTACCTTTTAACTGTATATATTCATTTCAACATTTTTGTTTCTGTGAAGCATGGTGAAAACAAATATATCCCGCTTTATCTTTTCTGATCCCCTGTGATCTCATGTGTTCATCAGGAAAAGTAGAGAGAGTCTAATAAAGATGTTTTTTCATTATCTGAACTGTTTCTGTAGAGTGAAGTGGCAGCCGTTTAAATCAGTGATTTCCACCTAGTCATAAAAGTACCCGGGCTATGGCTGGGCGCCATTGCTTATGCCTGTAATCCCAGCACTTTGGGATGCTGAGGCGGGCAAATCACCTGAGGTCAGGAGTTTGAGACCAGCCTGGCCAACTTGGTGAAAACCCGTCTCTCCTAAAAATACAAAAATTAGCCAGGCGTAGTGGCATGTGCCTGTAGACCAGCTACTTAGGAGCCTGAGGCAGGGGAATTGATTGAACCTGGGAGGCCGAGGTTACAGTAAGCTGAGACTGTACCACTGCACTGCAGTCTGGGTGACAAAACAAGACTCTGACTAAAAAAAAAAAAAAAAAAAACTGGGCTATTTTGTTATAAAGTTTTCATCTGTGAAGAAGTTTCTTATAAAATAAGTCAGAAAAATATACTACATTTCTCATGTAGCTAAAATCTTCTAATTTAAATAATTATTATTCTAAGATCATGTTTATTTTTATAAATAAATATTGAGATTTCATACAAGAGTTTTTTGCCTGTTTGGTTGGTTGGTGATTTTATTTAATTTTACTTACTTAGTAAAGCAAAATGTTGGTAATCTGGGTCAACTTCTTTGAAAATGTTTTCAAAGTGTTACTGGTCTGGGAATGCTGGAATCCAGTATAATAGCTCTTAACTGGGCATATACTCTCAAACTGAATTTTCTATTTGAGTCTTTAATCATATAAAACTTTTAATATTTATGAAATAAAAGTCATGTGATTAAAACCACAAGAAAAAACTTTTCAGTTCAACTGAATGATTTTGTAAGTGAATTTCTTAAAGCATATTCAACTGACACAGAGGCATGCAAGACAGAAGGTTTCAGACTTACCTCTGGTGTAGAAATCACTTCATTTCATTTTTTTCCATGTATTAACACTTTCTAAATGGCTTAAAAGAGTCGGTGGAGTTATACAAAGAAAGTCTTTATGTTAAATATTTAAAAAATCATTTTGTTAAATAAACAATAGAACTCATCTACATAAATTAGTCTTTATTTAACAAAAACATCTTTGTTGTATTTCAAAGCCACTCAGCAGCTTTACTACTGAACTCCACTTTCTCCTAGTAGAGAATAAGGCAAAAAAAAAAAAAGTCAATTTAGAAAAGACTAAAATTTTATGGCTCAGCATATTTCTTTAATATATTAATAGACAAAATGGCTGGTAAGATTATTATTTCCTGCATCACACACCAACAGGTAATAAGAGGAAACTCCAGTAATGTTTAAACAGTAGGTAAGACAACATTTGGAAGCAGAGTTATAAACCTGATTCCATGATTGTAACAGCAAAGACTGCCACTGCTTCAGATGTGTAACTATGTCTTGGGAGATATTAAGTCTTGGTATATGTGAAAAAACACTTGATTCCAAGGCTCTGAAAAAAAAATGACCCTTATTCTCTGTTAAAAAGCAAATAACCCAAATGAAATTTCTGTTCACAAATTACCATGAGTATTTACCTAAAGGTTATTCAACAATATTTGGGGAAATAAAACATGTAAAAGAGAATAAAGCCATCACTAAACTGGAACTAGCCAAGTCTTTTGGTTTCGAAAGATAAGTAAAAGATTTTGCCAGCTTCAGACCGGTGAACTTGGTGACAGACTTGGGAAACATTCCGAGTTATTTGTGAGAACCTAGATGCAAAATCAAAGAATACTAGAATGAGATACGGGGTGGGATGCAATATCTAGTGAGAATATCTCACTAGAATGAGATATTCACTAAGATTAAGGAAAGAAAGTCTGATTTTACTTATGACTGGGTTACTAATCTGGTGACACAAGAAAGTATAATAGATGCCTTGTCTTCAGCTAGGCACTTGATAATGTCTTTGAGGACAGCTTTATGCAGAATTTTAAGAGTAATTGAGTCCATCTTACACAATTTACTGAAAAACTTATTTGACAACACAGCCTTTAGAATTTGTTTCAATGTTCATGTTTTAACTGTGTCTCATCTTCTCACCTCTGTGTTCCACAACTTGTCATCTGAGAAATGCCCATTCCTTTAGGCTTATGTACTCAGCTGACTAGTTCTCTGTTGTTTCCTTATTGTGTGATCTGCCTTGTTCATTGTGTGCATTAAAATGTTAAGGGTTATTTAGTAGGTTGATGCAAAACTAATTGTGGTCTTTACTTTTAAAAGTAATTCCCAAAACTGCAATTACTTTTGCACCAAGGTAATAACTCACTTTCCTTTGCTGAAAGAGAATTACACTTTAAAAATCTTAATTTTCACCCAACTTTACCACATCTTTTCAGATTCTGAGTCTCCATAAATCCTGTCACAAAGATGGATATTGTCAATCATGTTTATCATGATTTTTGTCATCCTACCTGCATTACATCTTTGTAAGTCTTCGGCTATGTGTTCGCCAGTGGCAGTGAGTGATGATGCCCCACTGAGAGAAATGTTTTGACATGGACATAGTGTACTGAGAACAACTGAACAATGGCTGACTGACTCAAAATATCACTGTTCTAACACTGCATTATGAGACAAAATGTTCAGCACTATGCTAAAGAATGAATTGAATTCCTTACAGTGCATTGTCTAGATCAAATCTTTGAGTACCAAGATGCAACTATGTTAGGGATATTTTGACTAACAATATCAAAGCAAGAAAGACAAAGCTTTCAGAAGACAGATAAATTCAGTAGATAAGATTAGCGTCTCTGTGCTTAACCACCTCCCCGTAGCACGCAGGCACACACACGCACACGTACACACACACGTGTGCGTGCACCACCAGCTTAGTATTTGAGACTTCTACTAGTAGTTTTGCACCCCATTTAGCTCATATGTACCTACCAGTCTCTCCAACAATAGTACCTAATATAACAAAATTAATATCTGCAAACATTTTCAATAAATACTATTGTGCAAATGAACAAAGAAATAGGAATCTTAATATATACACAGAGGGAAAGATACTTAGCAAAGTAAATTACCTTATTCATGTCCTCCTATGACTCAGAATGAAAATGTTTTGTTGAGATTCTTCATGTTCCCTCTCTATGTCACCATTTCAGGTCTATCCTATTTTTCTGTTCTACTAATAGTAGTCTAATTGTACTCTAAAGTTGAGTAAACAGCATTGCAGTAGGTAAGACACAGTCTGAAGGCAGAGGAGAGTCAGCCCTTGAAAATTATAGCAGTCACATTGGAGGATTTGCTACCATCAAGTACTACGATAACTAATATTTACCCAAGCTTGCACTACATAGGGGAAAAAAAATGGAAACAAAGTTTATTAGGACCTGAATTATGCCAATTGAGATGGCATCTCACCGTGTTGCCCAGGCTTGCCTCGAACTCCTGAGTAGCTGGGACTAGAGGCATGAGTCATCGTACCTTGCTAGTTTAAATGTTTAAATCTTTTGTGAAGAAATATAAGCATGCAGCTCAAAGACAAAACTGTACCAAAATGTGTGCAATGAAATTTAGCAATTTTCTTTCTGATTGCACCCCACATCCAAATCCACTTCTTGATTGACCACTTAAAATTTTTAAATTTGTTTCTTCTGGTATTAACCTTCACATTTCTAAATGACATACTTCTCTGCTATTTCTTGATTTATATTTCAAATACTATCAGGTTCAGGAGGAGATTGCATGGGTGCTCTAGGCTAGTAATTTACCATTTCTCTACATCCATCATCCATTAATCATCTGTAAAAGAGATAATACCAATACCATATTGTTGGTGAAAGTCTTTTTTTTTTTTTTTTTTTTTGAGATGGAGTCTCACTCTGTCACCCAGGCTGGAGTGCAATGGCGCTTTCTCAGATTACTGCAACCTCCACCTCCCAGGATCAAGCCATTCTCCTGCTTCAGCCTCCCAAGTAGCTGGGATTACAGGCACACACCACCATGCCTGGCTAATTTTTGTATTTTTAGTAGACATGGGGTTTCACCATGTTGGCCAGGCTGTGGTGAAAGTCTTAAATGAAATAACACATCAACTACTGCTTAGAACATACTTCACATATAGTTAGCACTCACTACATGTTAGGTGTTGTTGATACTGTCATTAATCACAACTTCATTTTTCTTTCTAGTTAATTTCTTTTATAACAACAGAGAATGTGTTGTTCTAGCCGTAATCTCATGCTGCATTATTTGTTAGGCACTGTAGACAACAGCCTAGGATTTATAGGATTTTCAAGTGCTTATGTTTGACACCTAGAAAAAAAGTTGTTCCAAAAGATAAAAAATACCACAAATATAAAATTCGTAACTGCCTAGTTGATTATAAAATATAATATTTGTTAACTAGACTACAGTAAACATACTCATAACCTTTTATAAGGTATGTGTAAGATGGGTGAATTTTATCATCTTATGTAAATTTGGGTCTCCAAAAGCCACATTCCCCCTGTAGAGTCATTTATCTCTTGATAATTGAACAATAATCAGAGTTCACATTATTTTTACTCTGATAATAATTATGCATTAAGAAATTTTTGTAAAGCATTTTCTTTTTCTTTGTAATGAATAACTGCTTGCCTTTTTACTTGCATAATTCTCTCTGTGTCTATTAGTTTCCAATCTGTCTCATTAGAGCATCTTTCCTCATGAGTCACCTCCCCTGCAGCAGTGTCCCTCCTTGAGTCCTTTTACTGCCCCGCTTAGGACTCACTGCCTATGAGCTATTGCACAGCTGCTGTTCTGGGACATCCCTTCATCACTGACTGGATTGACTGGATCTCAGCCTATATTCCATGCCATTCTCTAGCCTTTGTTCATGCTGTTTATTTCTCTGAAAGTACCTAAGTAACCTCCTAAGAAATAGTGTCTGAGAAGTAAATTTAAAACATACAGCGAATCTGAAAATGTCAATACTTCACACTTCAGAAAAAGTTAGCTACATACATTTCTAGGATAGAACTAATTTTCCCTGGAAACTTGGGATATTTTGTTTGTTTATTATGGAGTTTTACTATGTCACTCAGGCTGGAGTGTAGTCATGCGATCTCTGCTCACTGCAACCTCTACCTCCCTGGTTCAAGCAATTCTCCTGTCTCAGCCTCCCGAGTAGCTGGGATTACAGTCATGCACCACCACCACACCCAGCTAATTTTTGTATTTTTAGCAGAGACGGGGTTTTGCTATCTTGGCCAGGTTGGTCTCGAACTCCTGACATCAAGCAGTCCACCCACCTCAGCCTCCCAAAGTGCTGGGATTACAGGCGTGAGACATTGCACCCAGTGGAAACTTGGGTGATATTTATCCATGGTTTGTAACACCCAGTAGTTCTGATGTAAAGTCAGCTGCCAGTCTGATCATCCCTTTTGTATAGCTACTATAGCTGACTTTTTCTATTTTTATTTTGGAAGGTTTTAGAATGATTTCACTATTGCTATTATTCTGAAATTTTGTGATGAGCTTTTAGTCTGATTAAGTTAGGAATATTTTTTTCTTGCACAGAGAGAAACAAACCCAAACCCAGATTAGCTTGATCAATACGGGGATTAATATGCTCTGATAACAGCACAATTTGGATGACATGGATGCCAGCATGCTCCTGTTTCTTTCTGCATCTCCACTCAGCCTTCCAGCATCAGTTCATTGTACCAAGTTGGCTGCCAGCAGCTCCCTACTTCCTTGTTTAGGTTTGGCATTACTTATTAAAAGCCAACTTATCTGTTCCAGCATTCCCAGTAAAACTTCTGGGAATTGAAGTTGCCGAAGTAGCATATACACTTTTGAACCAGTATTTGGTAGCCAGTGGGATGACATAGCCTACAAGGCTTAGTAGCTTTAGGTCTGAGGATATAGTTTACAGATGGTTCTACACAATTGGCAGGAACCCCTTGAACATGGGCAGCTGCAGCATTACAACATGTCTCTGGAACATTCCTGAAGGACAGTTGTGAAGAAAATCCTCCCAATGGGCACAGCTTTGGGCAGTGCACCTGCTGTTCACTTTGTTTGGAAAGAGAAATGGGCAGATGTACAATTATACACCAGCTTATGGGCTGTGACTAATGGTTTGGTCTGAATGGTCAGAGACTTGGAAGTAATATGAGTAGAAAATTGGTGACAAAAACACTTTGAGAATATATATGGAGATAGATCTCTCTGAATGGAAAGAGAACATGAGGATATTTGTGTCCCATGTGAACACTCACAAAAGGGTGACCTCAGCTAAGGATGAGTCTAAAAATCAAGTGGCTAGAATGAGCCATGCTGTGGATACCATTCAGCTTTTTTTCTCCAGTGGACACTGCCATGAACAAAGTAGCCATGGTGGCAGAGATGGAAGTCATATATGGGATAAGTAAGGTGGACTTCCATAAATCAAGGTAACATGGTTGTGGCCACTACTGAGTGTGCAATTTGCCAGGAAGAGGGACTGAGGCCCCAACATTAGATCATTTCCCAGATGATCAGCCAGCCATCTGGTAGCAGGTTGATTATGCTGGGCCACTTCCATCATGGAAAGAGTAGTGTTTTGACTTATTGGAAAGACACTAACCCTACACATGGATTTGCCTTCCCTGCATTCAATGCTTCTGTCAAAGCTACTGTGTTAGTCTATTCTCATGCTGCTAGTAAAGACTTACCCGAGACTGGGTAATTTATAAAGGAAAGAGGTTTAATGGACTCACAGTTCCACATGGCTGGGGAGGCCTCACAATCATGGTGGAAGATGAAGGAAGAGCAAAGGGAAATCTTACATGGCAGCAGGCAAGAGAGCTTGTGTCGGGGAACTCCCCTTTATAAAACCATCAGATCTTGTGAGACTTATTCACTATTATGAGACTAGCACGGGAAAGACCCACCCTCATGATTCAATTGCCTCCCACCAGGTCCCTCCCATGACGTGGGAATTATGGGAGCTACAATTCAAGATGAGATTTGGATGAGGACAGTGCCAAACCCTATCAGCTACCATCCGTGAACTTATAAAATGCCTTATTCACTATCATGGTGTTTCACACAGTATTTCTTCTGTCAAGGAACTTACTTCACAGCCAAAGAAGTACAACAGGCCCATGCTCATGGAATTCACTAGTCTTACCATGTTCCCCACCATATTGCAGCAACTAGTTTTATAGAATGATGGAATAGACTTCTGAACACTCATTGGTAGTGCCAATGCCTTACCAGGCTTGGCAAGCTTCTCCAGAAGGCTATGTTCTAAATCAGCACCCAGTATATATGTAACTGTTTCTCCCATTGCAAGGCTCATGGGTCTAGAAATCAAAGGGTTGAAATAAGAGTGGCACCATTCACAATTACCCCTACTGACCTGTTAGACAAGTTTGTTTCCTGTTCCTTGACTGCTATAGTTTGAATGTGTTACACAAAGTTAGTGTATTAGGAACTTAATCCCAAATGCAACAGTGTTGAGAGGTATGACCTTTAAGAGGTGATGAAGTCATGAGGGCTCTGCCTTAATGAATGGAGTAATGTCATTATTTGAGAAATAGATTAGTTATCTGGAGAGTGAGTTCCTGATGAACGAATGTGTTCGGTCCTCTGCCTCCCCACTCTATTTTCTATGCATGCAGGCACATGTGCTCTCTTGACCTTTCTCCTTCCACCAGGATGTGATGAAGCAAGAAGGTTCTGCCAAATGTCCCTTGACCATGGACTTTCCAGCTTCTACAACTATAAGAAATACATTTTTGTTCCTTATAAGTAACCCAGTCTCTGGTATTCGGTTACAGCAGAACAGAACAGACTAAGATACTAACTTTATGCTCTGCTGGCCTAGAGGTTTAAATTGAAAAGAGAGGAATGATTCCACCAGGAGACACTGTAATGATTTTATTGAACTAGAAGTAAAGACTGCTGTCTGGTCATTTTGGGCTCCTCATGACTGAGTCAAGAGGCCAAGAAGCGAGTTGTGGCTTGAGCTGAGGTGATTGATCCAGAATACTAAGGAGAAATTGAACTACTACTCCACAATAGAGATGAGGAAGACATGCCTGGAATACTGAAGATCCCTCAGAAAACATTTTAGTATTACTATAGCTTGTGACTAAGGCAAATGAAAAACTACAATAACACAATCCAATTAGAACTATGAATGACCCAGATCCTTCAAGAATGAAGATTTGGGTAACCCTGCTAGGTAAAGAACCATGGCCAGCAGAAGTGCTTGTTGAAGGCACAAAGCAAATACAGAATGGGTAGTTAAAGAAACTAGTAGAAAGATAAGCCTTGACCATATATCCGGTTACAGAAGTGAGGACTGTAATTGTCATGAGTATTTTGTCTTTATTTTGTTATGAATACATTTGTGTATACATACATACATTACGTAAAATGTTTTCTTTCCTCTCTATTCCTTGATCATAAAACCTAAGATACATTGACTGTATATCAGTGTTTAAATATTGTTAATTTTACATCATAGTATTTAAATATTGGATATTGGAAGAAGAGTAAACATCATGCCTCCTCTGGGGAAAGAATTAGCACACTTTCGGTTGTATGTGCGATAGTTGTATCATGTTAGGTGGAATGACGATTCTGTTATTGTCTCTATTTGGAGGTTGATTGTTGTTTCAGGAAATGCATATGGGTACTAAGTTTACAAGGGGTGGACTTGTGATGGTGGATTTTATATGTCTACTTTACTGGGTTAAGGGATGCCCACATAGCTGATAAACAGCTATTTCTGGGTCTGTCTGTGAGGGTTTCACTTGAATAAATAGACTGAGTAGAGATTTCCCTCCTCAAGGGAAATGGGCTTCCTCCAACTCATCAAGGGGTCCACATTGAACAACAAAGGCAGAAGGAGGTGAATTTTCTCTCTGTGTTTGAGCTGGGACATCTATCTTCTCCTACCATTATATGTTAGTGTTCATGGTTTCTAAGCCTTTAGAGTTGAACTAAGACTCACATGATTGACTTCCCTTGTTCTCAGGTCTTCAGACTTGGACTGAATTACAACCCTACTTTTCCTGGTTCTTCAACTTGCATATAGTAGATTGTGGAACTTCTTGGCTTCCATAATCTCATAAACCACCTCTCTGGTGAACTCTAATACACTTCTTAATAATAATATTAGCTGTTCCAGGAAGTATTCATCATTCAGGCTCTTAGATTAGGTCTTGCCAACTCCTGAGTAATTGGTTCATATCTTGTTCTTGTTAATTGGTAGCTCTGAAGGTCTGTGTTGGAATTGTGCTCGAATTTTGACTTCTACACATAGTGGAAATATTTTCTCTCTTCCCTCAATTATATCTGAGTTTGCAGTGGTAGAGATTCTTATATTATCCATTTTGTTTATACTATTATCTACAAGCCAATCAGTACAAATGTCAGTTCCCGCCAGGATAACATATTTGCTCTCCAAGTGACAAAGACAAACTGTGATCAGAGCTGCATATTTGAAAGGCTCTGAGTGAATAGATGTGTTCCTCTCCTTAAGAGTGTAAATCTAAACTTCTCACATTGATGCATTTGTATTTTTAGACATGTTCCAGAATATAAATTTGTTGATGAAGTCTGTTTTTAACTTTTACATAGGATATGCAGGTGTGGAAATATCAGAAAAAAAGTTATTCCCTATGAAGAGATTGCTAGGTGTTTCCTTTCTTACTTTCCAGTACAGTTTCAACTCAGTCTCTGTCCTGAAAACATGATTTTTTTTTTTTGAGACCGAGTCTCGCTCTGTTGCCCAGGCTGGAGTGCAGTGGCACAATCTCGGCTCACTGCAAGCTCCGCCTCCCGGGTTCATGTCATTCTCCTGCCTCAGCCTCCCGAGTAGCTGGGACTACAGGCGCCCACCACCATGCCTGGCTAATTTTTTGTATTTTCAGTAGAGACAGAATTTCACCGTGGTCTTATCTCCTGACCTCGTGATCTGCCCGCCTCAGCCTCCCAAAGTGCTGGGATTACAGGCATGAGCCACTGTGCCCAGCCAAAACATGAATTTTTTAAAAAATTAGACAATCATGGGCATGGCTAAAATCTATAGCTGATGGATGATTATTTCTGAAAATATAGCATAAATAAATAAATCAAGGCATTATTTCAGAAAATGGTCCCTTGCTTTTTGGGAAGTAATTCAATTTATGGTATATAATCAGAAGCCTCTACAACCCCATAAAACATTGCACTTACACTACTGAGCCCAGGCACTTCCTCTAAATGTGTCAGTCCTGGCTCCAATGTTGCCCAGTTTACCAGTCACTGCAGAGGGATTTGTTTGGCATTGGGTGCTGCAGAAACTGAGAAAGAATGTAGTATCCTCCAGCAAAGAAGGCATTTCCCAGATTTTATAATAAGAATGTCATCAGAAAGATGGTGCTCACATCTCAGCCAGTGATACTGAACAAGCTTCTGATCCACTTTCCACCTGAACTGATGTGAATTTTATAGCCACATGTAGATGCAATTTGAATTAGAAATTGTAGGCATATGAAATCCAAATCACTTAAGATGGGCAGACAGCAGCAAATATTATACAGCCAATGTATTATTTGGAGACTGGACGGTTCATGGTGGAAAATTACTTGCAGTACTATAAAAGAGCCCCCTGTAAAGGCAGAGACCATGAGTTCAGGAAGCCATGATGGGGGACCCCTTAGGTCAGATGGGAAACCAGGCACCTAACTCTGATTGGAGGTTCTAAGAGCTGCAGCTGGTTGTCCCAACACCTGACTGTAATGTTTCACTTATTCTTATATCCGACTCAATAGATAAAGGTTTCAAAGTACTCCAATATAGTCTTCACAGAGTTTGACTACTATGGCAATGTTCTTCAGCATTTTACTGCCCACCACCTGCTATGCGCTGACAAGATTATCTAAGCAGCTTGCTCTAGATGCTATCGACAGTCCCCAGGATGTCTTTTTCTAACACCGAGTCATACAACTTATTCCCAACTTTGATGTTCTCCCATCTTAAAGTTTTTCAGTGAGAGGAAGAAAAAGGGCCAATGAAACTTCCTAGAGAATATTTCTTTTTACTTCTAATTCTGCTTCCTAACCGGCCTTTGAATAAACAAATCTGCCTCCAAGGAGAGCTAGGTCTTTAATTAGTGTTTTGAAATCCTTTTTGAAACCAGGATAATAAGGTTCTAAATTTCCAGTTTTGCTTCTGAATTAAATCCTTGAAATATTTTTGAATGGTTTCATAATTTCTTTGTTCTCCACTCCTCAGCACTAATTCATTCTCTTTGTCTAAATTACTCTTATTACTGTAAGATGCTTTTAGAATTAGGAAACTGTCTCAGTAGATGAGACTGCAATTTTCAAATGGGAAGCTCAGTTGACCTCACCTTCCATTTAGCTCATAGCATTTTTTAATGAAAAAAAAAAATCCACCTTTCATTACTGTTAAAGAAAAAACAGCAGACAAAGCATTAAGACATCCCGACTCCCAGCACAGAGACCCAAATGGCTTCACGTAACAGGTTACAATTCTGTAATCCAGCTTTCTCCAGCCCTCAGATGGAAGAACTGGACTAGTATATTGCCACCTGTATGTCTCCTAGAAGTAGATCGAATAATGATCTGCATTGCATCAAGCACTCTAGATATGCAGTGTTATTTCTAAGCTGCTTTTGAGCTTGTAGTTTATTCAGGCCTACTCTCCTTGAGACAGGACCAATAGTTATCAAAGCCAAAGAGCAGATAACATTTTCCATGGGCATTCTTATGGTACCCAGTTTCTCTCTTCTGGTACCACCATACATAATTCTGTAGGTGCTATTATTATACCTATTTTAAATATAGGCAGTATTTGTACGTGTAGGAGGGTTGTAGTTTTGCTTTATTGAAACTCCATTACGTCTCCACTTTTCCAAGACATTATGCTCTGATATTGATTAAGAAATACTCCCCAATTCCACATTCTTGCTGTGAACCACAGTTAATTTGAGAAATGAAAATCCCCTAGAATTGTCACATTCAACAGTGACCACTGGAGACCAGAAACATTCTTCATAAATTATCAACACCGAAAGAGGAAAGGAATTTCTTAAATTAATTGCTTTTGTTTACAAGCATTTGCTTCAATATTTTGGGGAAAAATAGTCACTCATTAATTGCAGAGATTACCTTTATGAACCTTTATAATATGGATCTAAAAGATTATTAAGGGATCAAATTATTATACTGAGTATAATAACTTGAGTACAAAGATTATCAAGAGAACAAGTTATTATACTGAATTTTACAAGAAGGGAATAGCTGACATCACATACTTCCAGATAAGATACATTGCCACCAATGTGATATTATTGCTCAAAGTGTTTAACATTAATCTAACCTTAAAACAAATTGGGGAACAATCTAAAAAATTAACTGGCCTTGACTCCTTAAAATGTCAATGGCATAAGAAACAAAAGAAGCAAGAAAACTGTCTTGGATTAAATGGTATTAGATGGAATGTAATAATTATGTCCTGGATCTAGAAAATTAATAGCTGTAAAAGTTATTTTTTGAGAAAACTGAAGAAATAGGAATTATGATTTCATAGCATATGCTAACATGCTACATATGCTATCACCTTTTGATCTCTTGATTGATTATGGTGCTAGGGTTATGTACAAGAATATTCTTATTCTTAGGAGACACATTTTTTATTTGAAGTATTTAATGATCAAGAATCATATCTTTGGCTTACTTTCAAAATGATTCAGAACTGTCCATGCATACACACATACCTGAGAATCTGACAAAATGTTAATACTTATTAAATATAAGCAAAGTATTTTTGAGTGCTTATTGCATTATTTTTAGAGACAAGTTGATCTTATTTATTTTTAATAGACAATGATACGGTTTGGCTGTGTCCCCACCCAAAACCTCATCTTGAATTGTAATCTGAATTGTAATCCCCACACGTTGAGGGAGGGACCTTGTGAGAGGTGATTAGATCACAGGGGAAGTTCTCCTATTTGTTCTTGTGATAGTGAGTGAGTTCTCATGAGATCTGATGGTTTTACACGGGGCTTTCCTCGCTTTGCTAGGCACTTCTCCTTCCTGCCACCATGTGAAGAAGGATGTGTCTGCTCCCCTTTGCGTCATGATTGTAAGTTTCCTGAGGCCTCCCTAGCCATGCTGAAATGAGTCAATTAAACCTCTTTCCTTTATAATTACCCAGTCTCAAGTGTGTCTTTATTAGCAGAGTGAGAATGGACTGATACAGACAATAATGGTGTATATTTATGGGACACAATGTGATGTTTTGATGTATGCATACGTTGTGAAATAATTAAATCAAACTAGTTAACATATACATTACCCCACATACTTATTATTTTTTGTGGTGAGAACAGTTTAAAATTTTATCCCTTGCAGTTTTGAAATAATACCATACCTTATAATAATAATACACTAGGGTCATCATGCTGTGCGATAGATCTCAAAAACTTACTGAATTATTCTTTCAACTTTTCTGTAGGTTTGAAATTTTTCAAGACATAAAGTTGGGGGAAAATCAATTACCATCATTGGTCATTGAATTGAGGAAATAAATGGCAGTGTGTTACTCAACTTTCCAAATCTTTCCTCTTGCTCACAGGCGTTGTGGTAGAAAACAAGCACCCCTGCAGTTTAAGACAAGAATGAGGTTTTCTTAATTTTGCACATGTTTTCACAGTTTTGCTATTTTAATCATTCAATATATATGTACAAAGATTTTCTAACTTTTTAAGATAAAACATGTTTTCTTCAGGATTTTTCACCTCCAGAATTTGTTTAACTGGGCATTCATAGATACTTCAAGAAAACCCATGTGCTGTGCAAAATAAGAAACAGATACAGTAGTTCACAGAAGAGTCAGCACTTACAACTTTGTGTGTGTCCAGGGACAGACAATGGAACTTATGAAATTCCACGAGACGTCAAGCCATGAGCAATTCGCTGCTCATGTACTAATCACACCTGGGGTGACTTGTCAATACCATTAGTCACAATTTGGAAACTTCATGACAAGAGTAATTTATGAGGCACTTTTAAAAATAAAAATCAATTGAACAATGAATTGCTTGCCTAGTAACAAATGATAAAATTAAGCATATCTATTACCAAAAAGTCTGGGTAAAGGAGGGAACAATAGAATGAAAATATAAAACATAACATGTAAGAAAACCAAAACAGGTGACCTTGAAAGACTAAAATGTGGGCCCCACTGCTGTAAAGACATCCTGTGGTTTATTATTTTTTTGTACACATTTTGTGACCTCCTCATGTTCCTCTACTCTAGTCCAGGGTGGGATGTTTAGAAGGAAGCAGGCTCCAGGTTCTATGGACTGAATTTTGTTCCCGCAAAATACTAACTCCCAACATGATGGTACTTGGAGACGTGGCCTTTGGGAAGTAATTAGGTTTAGATGAGGTCATGAGCAGGGGGCCCTCATGATGGGATTAGTGCCCTTATAAAAGGAGATATCAGAGGGCCGGGCGCGGTGGCTCAAGCCTGTAATCCCAGCACTTTGGGAGGCCGAGACGGGCAGATCACGAGGTCAGGAGATTGAGACCATCCTGGCTAACATGGTGAAACCCCGTCTCTACTAAAAATAAAAAAAAAAAAAAAATTAGCTGGGTGCGGTGGCAGGCGCCTGTAGGCCCAGCTACTCGGGAGGCTGAGGCAGGAGAATGGCGTGAACCCTGCAGTGAGCCACGATCACGCCACTGCAGTCCAGCCTGGGCTACAGAGCGAGACTCTGTCTCAAAAAAAAAAAAAAAAAAAAGGAGATATCAGAAAGCTCACTCCTTCTCTCTCCACTATGTGAGGACACAGTGAGAAGGTGGTTGTCTGCAAGCCAGAAAAAGCAGTCTCACCAGAACCCAACCATGCCGGCACCCTGGGATCAGTCTTCCAGCTTCTAGAAAGTGTGAGAAAATAATCTTGTAGTGATTAAGCCACCCAATGTATAGTACTGTTATGGCAACCTAAGCTAAAGGAGACGCCAGATAAGGAAATGCTGGTGATATTTTATGACAAATGCAAATAACAGCATCTGGAAGAACTACAGCAGGTTGTAAACATTACCGTGTCTTTCTTTCTCAGGGCATATATTTGATTATATATAGTGATTAGATTTTGAATGTCGAGCCTTCCATTTTAAAAAGACCTTTAGGGAACTTATCTAATAAAAGGTCATTAAATATTATACTAGTACACAGCAGCCACAGCAATACAAATACCAAAGCGAGCATCCTAAAACAGCACACTGCATATGGGCTTGCAATCTGGCACACCCACTTTGAAACAAAGCACTCTCACATGCTCAAAACAAAACAGTTGTTCGACTGTGTCAGCCAGAGCATGCAGGGGATATTTTAGCCATAGGACCTTCAGTATCATTACAATCCTCTAATTGCTTATTGGCTCAGCAAAGTTAATGAACAGTTGTTCTGCAAGCCCAGGCATTCACTGATAAGCAGTTCCATTATTTCTTATTCCTTGTGAATGCACAGCTGCTGTGATAGCATCTCCATCAAGTTCCAGTGTAATCCCTAACATGAAAGCAGATGCCAAACGTCAGCATTGGACATCACCCCTCCCACTGCACATTTCCTATGGCGGCACATTTATCTCTTCAATGAAAAATCTGTGCAGAACTTTATCAACAACATGAAGTTTTATAAACTTAAAAAGGTTGTTTTGTAAGTTCAAAAATAAAATAGTTTCTTTTTTTAAGATTTTGGAACTTATAAAATTAAAAACCCACATATAATTCTCTTGCAATCTCATTAAAGAGAGAAAAGCATTATTAAAATGTGGGTTTTAAAAAACATTTGGTCTTTTCCAGCACTGACTACTTTTATTACCTTTTAAAGTTAAAATTTCAGTGGACTCAGAAATAAATCTGCTTGCATCAGAGTCAAATCATGTAGAATTATTACATTGCAATGAGTAGTTTTCCTGTGCTCTCAAATGTCTCTTTAACAATGAAGAGGTTCAGGAGCATTTTTTTCCCTCTAACTACAGAATTAAGCTTCGAAGCTCTCTCTCAGCCTCTCCCTGGTCAAGGTTATGAGCCCTCTTGAAAACACCTAAGGTGTGTAAGCACAGGAGATATGAACCTCAGCTCTGACTGAAATAATAAGTACCAGTGAGACAGACACTACATTAATTCCTTCTCTTCAGATTTTCTGAGATTGACTCTTTCAGTTCTGCAGCCGAAGCCTAGTGAATATACAAAGCAAACAGAATAAATGCAACAAGAGAAAGCAATATTTTAAATAATGTTTGCTATGTCTGACACTCCTGAGATATTACCCACCTCCTCTCAGCCTACCATCTAGTTTCCTGTCTTAGTGAACGTCAACACCTCCAAACACCAAAGAGGTGAGCTGGCCAGAAACCTGGAAGGCCCCCTGAACACCTCCCTGGCCCTCATCCTCTCAGATCAGAACCTCACCACCTTGCATCACGGGTATCTCCTCAACATCACTCACTCTATCCAGTTCCCTTCATCACCACCACCTTGGTCTAAACCACATCACATCTTACCTATGGGCTGCTTTCCTAACTGGTCCGTCTACAGCTACCTAACCTACTATGCCTTTCAATCTATTTTTACCACTATGATCAGAGAGTTCTGCACAAAACACACCTTTGATCACTGCTCATCCCAAATAGTGCCCTGTCCACTTTCCTGCACCTCTCACAATTCCCTCTAGCCATGCCGGCACTCCTGCAGCTTCATTCATTTCCATGCTCTCTCTTCCTTCAAGGACTGTACACATGTTTCCTCTATAATTCTCCTTTCTCCCATCTTGACCTCATCTCAAACAATACACACTCTGGAAAGCCTTGCCTGACCTCCCAGGCTGGATCAATTCTCCCTATTTAGTAGACTTTCAAAAAAAAAGGGAGCTTCCTTCTAAGTAGTTTACATCGTTGCAATTATTCATTCATTTAATCTTGCGAGTGTCTAGTTCACCCACTGGTCTATGCATTTCTTAAAAGCAAGGATAATTACTGTTTTGTTCAGTTTTGTTTCTCACCATAGTATCCCACAGTCATATCACAGTCTCTGGCACATAGTAAGTGCCTAATAATACTGCTTGGCTCAGCACACGAAGAGTTTCATAAATAATAAATCCAGAAGTAATTAAGGTGAGAATTTTGTATATCACTGAAATATGTGATTGACTTGGTTTAAAAAATGATTTGGTAGAATAATGTTTCTGATTAACATTTTCATTTATTGACTTATCTATTGGTCTACTTACTTCAAAAATATTTGTAAAAGACAGTGACAAATCCTGGCAAAGGGCAAAAAATAAAGCCTTCAATGAAGCTTGAGCAAAGTAGGGAGGATAAGAAGAGTCCTATACCTATAAAAATGTCTCTAATGAGAGTTAGTTGGTAGTGACTTCCTAAAAGACACAGACAGCATACCTTCGAAATTCAGAGGCAGATTCACCAAGTAGAGGTGTTTTTTTTTGTTGTTGTTGTTGTTGTTGTTTTTTACAAGTTTGACCTTGAAGTCCTCTTGGAGAAAATTGCATCTGAGCTGGACCATGAAAAATGAGTAGGAGTTCAACAGATAACAATGGAAGAGGTAGGTGAGATTTGTTGACTTGTTTGCTTTCTTTTCTGTTTTTGCTGTGAGGAGCCATTTATTAATGTAGTTTGAATTTTTAACACAGGAATTAAGACATTTGTCTAATTCTATGAAAATGAAGTAAAATAATATTTGTTATCAAAACTGCTTCAGGAAATCAAGAAATTATAATCAATGGAGGGAGAGGCACCAGGGTGAAAAACAACATGGGGGAAAAAATGAAACTTTACAATGGAAAATATGTGAAAGCACTTTAGAAAGTGTCTTCCCAGAAATGAATTCGGGAATAATTGGTTTGTAGGCTGTACAGATCCAAACAAGATGCCATGCTTAGGCCTAAGGTGGGAGCAGCAAGAGTGGAAAGAAAGGGGCGTGTCAGAGAAACACCCTACAGAAACTCACAATGGATTGAATTTGAAAAATGAAAGGGAGGAGTTCGAGACTCCTATCCAAGGATCAGGAGGAAGGAGGTGATGTGAAGAAAAGTTGGAAACTTCGGAGAATGTTTTTGAAAGGTAGGGAGACAACTTTTACTTTCATTTTTGGCAAGTTGTAACTCCCTCATCATTTCTGCAGCCAGTTGAGAGACAGGGCTCTCCTGTGAAGTTTAGGTGGACTTTTGCCCCAGGAGGGACTAGTCACAGGTCCAGGGTTCTGCAGACCGTAGCATCAGCACTACCCCAGGCCACACAGCTGGCTGTGATGATTGATGTAGTAGTCCCTTGTGAGTCCAGCAGTCCAGAGAGGGGACCAGGCAGATGGGGTGTACTCATCATGGCACCACTCATGAAATTCTGCCTCAGTGGGAATGGAGTTCCTCAACCTTCACTACGCATTACCATCAAATTAGGAACTTTTTTTTTTTTCTTTGAGACGGAGTCTTGCTCTGTCGCCCAGGTTGGAGCGTAGTGGCACAATCTTGGCTGACTGCAACCTCCGCCTCCCAGGTTCAAGCGATTCTCTTGCCTCGGCCTCCTAAGTAGCTGGGATTACAGGCACGCGCCACCATGTCTGGCTAATTTTTGTAGTGTCATGCCCAGAGACTCTGATTCAGTTAGTCCAAGATGAGGTCTACGAATGAGATTTTTAAAAATAAGCGTCCCATAGAGTCATGAGGATCGATTAGGAAGATGTTTTAATATAGAACTATTGAGTCATGAGCTGAAAGGAGATAAATGGACACCATCTGTAGGCCAGGACTTAGGGACAGATAAAGACGCTGAAACTGCAGACGGAGAGTGCCTCATGACTTTTCTATCTCTGCATCCTACTCATGTTTCCTGCTTAACACTTTGCACAATTTATAATTAAATATTTATCTTTTTGTTCATTGTCTGCCTCTCCCATTAGACTGTTACCTACAGCCAATCAGGGATCTTGGCTTTTTATTAACCACACTAGCTTTAATTAGCCTAGTGACCACTGGCTACCTGGCACAGAGATGATATAAATACTTAATGATGGATGAATGGACAAATCCAATTAATTTCCTAGCTATAAAGTAAAGAGGTGGCTCTGCATAAGAACATTATTCTAGGAGGTAATAAAATTCCCTTACAACCCCAGGCACTGAAGTGAATAGCTGTAGATTGCATTTATAAGATGGACCATCTGCCCAGAATAGAAGAATTTGTCATGCATTGATCTCAGCCAATCAGCCTCAAAATGTATTCAGGTGCAGAATACCTGGATGCCATGTTGATCTTTAGCATAAGACAGCTTATTCCTTTTTGTGTCTTAAGAAGACAGTTTTCTGGCCAAAAAAAAAAAAAATGTAGCTCCATGTAATATGTATCACTTCATCTTCACATTTTTAGTACATGACATATTTTTAAGAAATCACATTTAAAGGAAAAAATTGTTCTTCCCCAATTTATTTTATAATTACTGCTGGAAAGCAGATTCAGAGAGAAAGAAGACACTGAGATCTTTTAAATAATGGTAAATGGAAAGCTTAAAATGGAAAAGTGTTTATCTAAGTTTTCTTTTCTTTGAAAACTTTGAGAAAACAAGTGGCTCTTGAGTTTAACTTGATGCAGCTTGTTCCTCCTTAGGATGATGGAGGGAGACCTACTGATTCATCTCTGTGAGCTCACTGTCGTTAGCCACATCCTGTGGGACCCTCAAGAGAGGTACTTTACAGGCAGAGATCAAGTGTAGGACAAGTCCATTTGCCCTTCCTGTTTGGATCTGATGCTGGTTAACAGGCCTAGCTAGGCCACAGGGGGAAAGGAAACATAAGGCTTGTCTAGATGAACATTGAAAGAAAGTCCTCTGGATGAAGCTAGAATTAGAGTCCTTAACTTTAATTTTAACTGAGTTACTCTTTATTCTTTCTGCCCTGTAGACTCCATGGTCTTAAATTTTTAACGAGTTTCATGTACATGAGATTATCAACTATAGATCTGTCAAATACACTTTTAATACCTTTGTATTTCAGTTGTTTCTGTTAAAAAATAATACGTGGAGAAGTTGTAAATACTGCTACCCTTACTGACTTTGATGTTCATTTTCATCTAAATGAGTCATGATCTCCAAAGGTATTGGGATGTTACTGGGCATCTTTTTTGATTTTTTGGTTTTGTTTTGTCTGGAAAACCAATGAGAAGTAATTATTGAGTACTAGAACAATATTTCTCAAGCTACACATGCTGAAATGACAGTATTTAAATTTTCTTTTCACTTACATAAAATATCAAAAAATGAAATTTCTGGAAAAAATTAAAAATATAATAAAACTTCTTTTATTTAGTAGATTCAACAGATGTAAAAATTACTCTCAGTTATTCAAATGGCTGTAAAAGTTACTTAGGCTCAATTTTTTGCTTAGCCTTGTGTCAGAATGGTGACAGTTTGTAGACCAGCACCAGGCCACAGGCCACACTCTTAAGCTGCACTGTGCTAAAACACCTTCTAGAATCAGGTGAAAACACTTGTGGAGGTATGCTCATGTTTAAAAAGAATTAATTTGTGGCATTCTTTAGCTGTTACAGAGAAGCCTGTTTTCACATTTTCTTCTTTATCTGTGGTTTTTACATCATATGCCCAGATTTAGCTCTACAAATTGCTAATCGAGAGCAATGATCTGGAGAGTTCACTGTCTGCCAACAAAAATGTAACACTCATGGCAGAAAATGTTGTAAATTTTTTCAGATAGCTTTTTAGAAATTCCTAACTCATTTTCCTTCTACTATTTCAGTGGAGCAGAACATCAAATATTCTTAAGTGCAATGAAGAGTCAGAACATTTTGTTTGATCCAGATTTATTTTACCATACTTGCAAAAGATGATCCCAGTCATTTTTCATTGAGTGTGTTGGCTTGGGGGCAGGGCACTGTCGCTTGTCCAATTAAGAATGATTTAGCTTTTATGGCTTTATAGGTCTGTATAGCCAATGTCAAGAGGCAGATTTTGAAATAGGCTGCGACATTACTCACGGTCTAAAATACCAAGCCAAATAGTTTGAACAAATTTCTTTTTCGACTGAATAATATTTAATCAGTCCTGGGGTTTAAAAATAGTTCAAATTTTGACATTATTATGTTAGCTGTTTAGCCCCTTTCCAAACAAGAATGAGTCAGGGACCACATTCATACAGTTGACAAAGATTCCTGGTAAATATATCAAAGAGGATTATATTGAACTCTGCCACATCCAGTTGATAAAGTGACAATGAACCCGTCTCTTTTTCCTGGTATTGCTACCAAATCCATGTAAGTGATGGATGCAGTTACCTCTGATACCCTTTATGGTAGTTACTAAATTTTCAGTATCAAGTATGATGGTAACACAAAATTTCTCATTGCTACTCACGGTTGAGTACAGTGTTTAGCAGGGAAAAGAAATAGTCACACACACAAAGAGAGATTCTTAAAAATACAACAAATAATACTTGCCTGACATTAAGCTTCTCAGAATGCTTTTCTTTCTTTCCCAGCTCTCACTGAGAGACTTCTGAGCTGAATGTTAGCTCAAGGTTTAAAACTGAACATTTTTACTATGACACAAAAGACAATGTTCTCGGCTGCAGCTTGCCAGATTCTCATGTTCCGTAATGATGCCTGAAAGCACTCTTTGACACAAGAACTTACCAAATATGACTTTGAACGTTTAGGTGGGTGACTACCCTAACTTTTAACTTTTCTTACAACTATGAAGATTGAATTTCTGGAATTCCCTTTTCTTAAAATTTGTCTTTCTGAAGCTTATAAGATACTTTTATTTTTTAATAAAAATTACACATATTTCTTTTATGACAATAATACTGCATGTGAACGCTGGAGGCATGAATCACTCATACTAACACCGTGCTACATTTTTCCGTTTCTCTAATTCCTATTATCCATAGATCTCAGAACTGTTGAATTCCTTGGATTTCTCTTTTCCCTGCTCCCTTTCACATTTGGATTAGTTTGGTTAACAATGGAGGCTGATTTTCTACTTTTATATATTGGCAAGTTCAGCTGAAGTTTGATGATGCAGAAATTACTTTTTCTCTCTATTTATCAGGGCAAGGAATCTGGTTTGTGCAATCACCACTCATTACCTTATTTTGCCCATGACTTCATCCAGACACTTTTCACAGAACACTATAGCTTTTCTTAGACAAAACTCCTCCTGCGTCCGGACGTTGTCCAACAGTTATTCTGGTCTGTCAGCTTACAGTGTGTAGGCTGTTACTTTATAATGTGTCGAGTGACATAGTTTCAGCTCTATGCTATATAAGCAGAGCCTCAAGCATAATTAGATTCCTGAAATCCTTTTTTTCAACTTACAAATGTACAGGTGAAGGAAGCATTAGCCCAAGACTGCCCAAAACTCTAAAATGACTCCAGAATACCTACCAGAAGCACTTTGCCGATAAGTTAGGTGAACATATACCTTACCATCCAAACTAGAACACTGCTGGGAATAGAAGGAGTCACTATTATTACATTAGGATAACAAGTGTAAACAAGAACCATCCTGCATCATGAGCCAGGCCATATGGTCAGCCTACAGATCTGCAGTATAAAAGAAGCCACAAGATTTATCTACATTAAGATGTATCTATATTATTTACCTTTTATTGACCTTTATCTACATTATTTATCTCTTACAGCTTGCTAAATCCCATCTTTTACAGTATTTAAGTAGCCAAATTGCTTCAGTTGCTTTGAAGTCAAAGTATAAAGACTACTGAAGATTTCCCTGTTCTACCCGCTGCTAGGTTTACTCAATACAGCTCCCACAATGCATACATGTCATCTATAGTTTGCTGGTCTTTTTCTCAGCTTGGCACAGTGTCATTGCCCTGTGTATGCTGCATACCTTTCCCCTATAATTACCAACTTAGTTTTTTCAAACATCTTGACATCTATTAGTGTACCCGAGTTAGCCCTTAGCAGAGAGTTCTCAAAAAGTAAAAGAAGTGCCCCCCAAAAAGAAAAAGGTAAAAGAGAAAGAGTGAAAGAAAGAAAAAGGAAACATACAGGGAGAAGAAAGAATGAATGGAGGCAAAGAAAGAGGGAAAGATGGGAGGAGTGAGGGAAGGGAAGAGGGAAGAAAGGAAGAGGAAAGATATAACTGTGTTTATACAAACATCCACTGAGGAACCCTCTGGAATGTTGGCCTTCTGTTTTCTATCAGCAGAACATAATTAAATTAAAATAATTCAGAAATAAAATGTTCTTTTTTCATTAAAGAAAGTACCTCTTTGGAAGGCATTTGAGAAGTTACCTTTTTTTTTTTTTAACAAGACATCATTAATCATTGTAACATTTTCTGCACTAAGAAGATTTTAAAATGGAAGTTTTCACCACAAACACTGAATACAAAGGAAGGTTATCCAAAGACAAGGGTTATAGAACACAAGGGAAATTGGCAGAGGTTCAGTGAAAGGGGGCATTGGGTCCTGTGGAAGAATTCAAGGACTTACCCAAAGGGAAGGAGCCACAGGTGCGCATGTACAGAGAACCTCTTTCAAGCTATGTCTGGATTGAGGCACACAATAAAACATCAGTTTGTCTTTATTTCTTGTTTCAGAGCAATTGAAAACAAGGCAATTGAGATAGGATTTAGCAAGCTAGGAAAGGTCCCTGTGTGTAAATAGTGTATATAATAAATTTTATGGGAGCAATGCTTGGTTTCTCTTATGTATATATCGCTAGGTTCAATTGTCTTTGGGTAGAAGAGATGAGGTTTCCGTGAGCTAAGAGGCTGAATACTAAAGGATATTCTGACAAAGTGGCAGAAGAAGAAAGGAATCACTAAAACCAATTGCCTACAGAGAAAGCAGGTAGAAGAGAAGCTGTTACATTTGATTGAAAGTTTTTACCAAAAAATAAATAATTCTAGGTAGTTTCACTTTTTCTGAAATACTGAGGTTGGTATAGGGTGTTATGACATTGGATAGAAATGTGAGTGTGTAAATGGTAAGTGGGTCAGAAAAGCCAAAATAAATGTGAGAACATTTGCCCTATTTTAAAATAATAATGTAGCACTTTCTAACTTACTTGCTCCCCATCCTATTGCAATCCAAAGGGATTAAGGTGGAGAAGGAGCATAATTGGAAGTGCTTACTGGAACTCAGGTCCTGAAGTCATAAAAGCTCTTCTTCTTATTTTTTTCTTTTGGTCAAAATAAATAGTAATATGGTATTTTTTCCCCAAGGCCATCACTATAGCAATATTTTGAGGCAAACTAAAATTGAGAACACTTCAATTTTAAATTCTATATACTGCAGATAAAGGACATCAGGACATTTCTCAAACTTTAGTGCATATGATAAATCACACTGGAGGTTTGCTTTTAAAAAGTGTGGATTCCTAAGTCACCTTTACAAAGATTCTGAGTCTCCAAGCCTGAGACGCAGCCAAGGCACCTGTATCATTAACTTTTATTGTCTCAGGCGAATCTTTTGCAGTCTGCATCAGGCTGACTTCCCATGCCATAATCCTTTGGCCCATGGGATCCATGGACAGCTCCCTGCAGGCCACTGGCACCCACCTCAAGCTCAAAGCTCTGGATTCTCTCTGCACAACCTAGAGACAAAGAAAGTAACTTTTAACCAATGGAGAATGAAAACCAGTGGGTAAAGTTTCCTGCCTGTAGTCCTTGAGAAATTATTTCAATGTACATTCAAGTTACTCAGAGGGGTTCTAGTAAGACTAAGCCCTGGGAATCCACCATAGTAACTAACTTTTATATCTCTTTGTCCTTTTTTCAACAATTCACTTATTCTCTCTATAGTCATGTCAAATCCGCCGTTTAAACCACCCACTGATTTTGCTTCTTTGATCAATTGTATTTTCCTTTTCTGAAAGTTCTCATTGGTTCTTTTCCAAATCTGCCTGCTTATATTTAAAAGTATTTTATTGCTTGCTAATTGATGTGGTTCCATTCTTTTACATGGATTTCTGACATAGTATTTTTATATTATATGTCTCATCATTGCAATTATCTGAAATCCTTGAAGCCTTAAATCTGGTGCTCTTGTTTCTGCTGGTTCTCACCCACGTTTTGTTTCTTTGTGTGTTTGGCGATCTCTGATAGTGAGTTCTTATTTGGAGTCTCTTAATTCATCGAAAATCTGGCACTTTAAAATAAGATTTCCTGAGGAGAGAACATGCATTTACTCCAGGGTCCAAGGCATCGTTAGCAACCTGGGCCCACATTAGCCTCTTTCCACAACCCTACCAATTGTTGCCATTTTGGATTCATCTTTCCTCCATAGCACTAGCCCAAGGCCTTATTTCTTAATTGCAGTAAGAAACTTGCCCACAAGACAGACTTACCTTCATTTTCTGTATACAGCTCATGTCTTCCATCAGATTTCACCTCATTATTTTTTAAGGGAGGGAGATACTTTGAAGATTTCTCTTACCTGATGTGGTCAGGAAGGATCATTCTTTTTTTTATTTTTTATTTATTTATTTTTTTAATTATACTTTAAGTTCTAGGGTACATGTGCATAATGTGCAGGTTTGTTACATATGTATACTTGTGCCATGTTGCTGTGCTGCACCCATCAACTGGTCGCACCCATCAATTCATCATTTATATCAGGTGTAACTCCCAATGCAGTCCCTCCCCCCTCCCCCCTCCCCATGATAGGCCCCGGTGTGTGATGTTCCCCCGGAAGGATCATTCTTAAATTCTTGTCCCCAAATTACTGAAAGTTGAATTCATCAAGAATGTTTTCAAAGAGAGTGTTGCTATGAAACCCATTAGGCTTTATATGTCTGAAAATAACCTTTATTTTAATGTAAATATTTAAAAATATAACTTGATGCACTTCTGAGAGCAGATTTTTCTTTTTCAACACATTGAAAGTACTATTCAAGAGGGGGCGGAGCAAGATGGCCGAATAGGAACAGCTTCAGTCTCCATCTCCCAGCGCGAGCGACACAGAAGACCGGTGATTTCTGGATTTTCAACTGAGGTACTGGGGTCATCTCACTCGGGAGTGCCGGACAATCGGTGCTGGTCAGCTGCTGCAGCCCGACCAGTGAGAGCTGAAGCAGTGCGAGGCATCGCCTCACCTGGGAAGCGCGAGGGGGAAGGGAGTCCCTTTTCCTAGCCAGGGGAACTGAGACACACAACACCTGGAAAATCGGGTAACTCCCACCCCAATACTGCGCTGTAACACCGGCACACCGGAGATTATATCCCACACCTGGCCGGGAGGGTCCCATGCCCACGGAGCCTCCCTCCTTGCTAACACAGCAGTCTGCGGCAATCTAACCGCAAGGCAGCAGCGAGGCTGGGGGAGGGGAGCCCGCCATCGCTGAGGCTTAAGTAGGTAAATAAAGCCGCTGGGAAGCTGGAACTGGGTGGAGCTCACAGCAGCTCAAGGAAACCTGCCTGTCTCTGTAGACTCCGCCTCTGGGGACAGGGCTCAGCTAAAGCAGCAGAGGCCTGTCCAGACGCGAACGACTCTGTCTGACAGCTTTGAAGAGAGCAGTGGATCTCCCAACACGGAGGTTGAGATCTGAGAAGGGGCAGTCTGCCTGCTCAAGTGGGTCCCTGACCCCTGAGTAGCCTAACTGGGAGACATCCCCCACTAGGGGCAGTCTGACACCCCACACCTCACAGGGTGGAGTACACCCCTGAGAGGAGGCTTCCAAAGCAAGAATCAGACAGGTGCACTCGCTGTTCAGCAATATTCTATCTTCTGCAACCTCTGCTGCTGATACCCAGGCAAACAGGGTCTGGAGTGGACCTCAAGCAATCTCCAACAGATCTATAGCTGAGGGTCCTGACTGTCAGAAGGAAAACTATCAAACAGGAAGGACACCTATATCAAAACCCCATCAGTACGTCACCATCATCAAAGACCAGAGACAGATAAAACCACAAAGATGGGGAAAAAGCAGGGCAGAAAAGCTGGAAATTCAAAAAATAAGAGCACATCTCCTCCTGCAAAGGAGCACAGCCCATCGCCAGCAATGGATCAAAGCTGGTCAGAGAAGGATTTTGATGAGATGAGAGAAGAAGGCTTCAGTCCATCAAACCTCTCAGAGCTAAAGGAGGAATTACGTACCCAGCGCAAAGAAACTAAAAATCTTGAAAAAAGAGTGGAAGAATTGACAGCTAGACTAATTAATGCAGAGAAGGTCATAAACGAAATGACAGAGATGAAAACCATGACACGAGAAATACGTGACAAATGCACAAGCTTCAGTAACCGACTCGATCAACTGGAAGAAAGAGTATCAGCAATGGAGGATCAAATGAATGAAATGAAGCGAGAAGAGAAACCAAAAGAAAAAAGAAGAAAAAGAAATGAACAAAGCCTGCAAGAAGTATGGGATTATGTCAAAAGACCAAATCTACGTCTGATTGGGGTGCCTGAAAGTGAGGGGGAAAATGGAACCAAATTGGAAAACACTCTACAGGATATCATCCAGGAGAACGTCCCCAACCTAGCAGGGCAGGCCAACATTCAAATTCAGGAAATACAGAGAACGCCACAAAGATACTCCTCCAGAAGAGCAACTCCAAGACACATAATTGCCAGATTCACCAGAGTTGAAATGAAGGAAAAAATCTTAAGGGCAGCCAGAGAGAAAGGTCGGGTTACCCACAAAGGGAAGCCCATCAGACTGACAGCAGATCTCTCGGCAGAAACTCTACAAGCCAGAAGAGAGTGGGGGCCAATATTCAACGTTCTTAAAGAAAAGAATTTTAAACCCAGAATTTCATATCCAGCCAAACTAAGTTTCATAAGTGAAGGAGAAATAAAATTCTTTACAGATAAGCAAATGCTTAGAGATTTTGTCACCACCAGGCCTGCCTTACAAGAGACCCTGAAGGAAGCCCTAAACATGGAAAGGAACAACCGGTACCAGCCATTGCAAAAACATGCCAAAATGTAAAGACCATCGAGGCTAGGAAGAAACTGCATCAACTAATGAGCAAAATAACCAGTTAATATCAAAATGGCAGGATCAAGTTCACACATAACAATATTAACCTTAAATGTAAATGGACTAAATGCTCCAATTAAAAGACACAGACTGGCATACTGGATAAAGAGTCAAGACCCATCAGTCTGCTGTCTTCAGGAGACCCATCTCACATGCAGAGACATACATAGGCTCAAAATAAAGGGATGGAGGAAGATCTACCAAGCAAATGGAGAACAAAAAAAAGCAGGGGTTGCAATCCTAGTCTCTGATAAAACAGACTTTAAACCATCAAAGATCAAAAGAGACAAAGAAGGCCATTACATAATGGTAAAGGGATCAATTCAACAGGAAGAGCTAACTATCCTAAATATATATGCACCCAATACAGGAGCACCCAGATTCATAAAGCAAGTCCTTAGAGACTTACAAAGAGACTTAGACTCCCATACAGTAATAATGGGAGACTTCAACACTCCACTGTCAACATTAGACAGATCAACGAGACAGAAAGTTAACAAGGATATCCAGGAATTGAACTCATCTCTGCACCAAGCGGACCTAATAGACATCTATAGAACTCTCCACCCCAAGTCAACAGAATATACATTCTTTTCAGCACCACATCACACTTATTCCAAAATTGACCACATAATTGGAAGTAAAGCACTCCTCAGCAAATGTAAAAGAACAGAAATTATAACAAACTGTCTCTCTGACCACAGTGCAATCAAACTAGAACTCAGGACTAAGAAACTCAATCAAAACCGCTCAACTACATGGAAACTGAACAACCTGCTCCTGAATGACTACTGGACACATAACGAAATGAAAGCAGAAATAAAGATGTTCTTTGAAACCAATGAGAACAAGGATACAACATACCAGAATCTCTGGGACACATTTAAAGCAGTGTGTAGAGGGAAATTTATAGCACTAAGTGCCCACAAGAGAAAGCAGGAAAGATCTAAAATTGACACTCTAACATCACAATTAAAAGAACTAGAGAGGCAAGAGCAAACACATTCAAAAGCTAGCAGAAGGCAAGAAATAACTAAGATCAGAGCAGAACTGAAGGAGATAGAGACACAAAAAACCCTCCAAAAAATCAGTGAATCCAGGAGTTGGTTTTTTGAAAAGATCAACAAAATTGACAGACCACTAGCAAGGCTAATAAAGAAGAAAAGAGAGAGGAATCAAATAGACGCAATAAAAAATGATAAAGGGGATATCACCACCGACCCCACAGAAATACAAACTACCATCACAGAATACTATAAACACCTCTACGCAAATCAACTAGAAAATCTAGAAGAAATGGATAATTTCCTGGACACGTACACTCTTCCAAGACTAAACCAGGAAGAAGTTGAATCCCTGAATAGACCAATAGCAGCCTCTGAAATTGAGGCAACAATTAATAGCCTACCCACCAAAAAAAGCCCAGGACCAGATGGATTCACAGCTGAATTCTACCAGAGGTACAAGGAGGAGCTGGTACCATTCCTTCTGAAACTATTCCAATCAATAGAAAAAGAGGGAATCCTCCCTAACTCATTTTATGAGGCCAACATCATCCTGATACCAAAGCCTGGCAGAGACACAACAAAAAAAGAGAATTTTAGACCAATCTCCCTGATGAACATCGATGCAAAAATCCTCAATAAAATCCTGGCAAACCGGATTCAGCAGCACATCAAAAAGCTTATCCACCATGATCAAGTGGGCTTCATCCCTGGGATGCAAGGCTGGTTCAACATTCGCAAATCAATCAACGTAATCCAGCATATCAACAGAACCAAAGACAAGAACCACATGATTATCTCAATAGATGCAGAAAAGGCTTTTGACAAAATTCAACAGCCCTTCATGCTAAAAACGCTCAACAAATTCGGTATTGATGGAACGTACCTCAAAATAATAAGAGCTATTTATGACAAACCCACAGCTAATATCATACTGAATGGGCAAAAACTGGAAAAATTCCCTTTGAAAACTGGCACAAGACAGGGATGCCCTCTCTCACCACTCCTAGTCAACATAGTGTTGGAAGTTCTGGCTAGGGCAATCAGGCAAGAGAAAGAAATCAAGGGTATTCAGTTAGGAAAAGAAGAAGTCAAATTGTCCCTGTTTGCAGATGACATGATTGTGTATTTAGAAAACCCCATCGTCTCAGCCCAAAATCTTCTTAAGCTGATAAGCAACTTCAGCAAAGTCTCAGGATACAAAATTAATGTGCAAAAATCACAAGCATTCTTATACACCAGTAACAGACAAGCAGAGAGCCAAATCAGGAATGAACTTCCATTCACAATTGCTTCAAAGAGAATAAAATACCTAGGAATCCAACTTACAAAGGATGTAAACGATCTCTTCAAGGAGAACTACAAACCACTGCTCAGTGAAATCAAAGAGGACACAAACAAATGGAAGAACATACCATGCTCATGGATAGGAAGAATCAATATCGTGAAAATGGCCATACTGCCCAAGGTTATTTATAGATTCAATGCCATCCCCATCAAGCTACCAATGAGTTTCTTCACCGAATTGGAAAAAACTGCTTTAAAGTTCATATGGAACCAAAAAAGAGCCCGCATTGCCAAGACAATCCTAAGTCAAAAGGACAAAGCCAGAGGCATCCAGCTACCTGACTTCAAACTATACTACAAGGCTACAGTAACCAAAACAGCATGGTACTGGTACCAAAACAGAGATATAGACCAATGGAACAGAACGGAGCCTTCAGAAAGAATGCCACACATCTACAACCATCTGATCTTTGACAAACCTGACAAAAACAAGAAATGGGGAAAGGATTCCCTATTTAATAAATGGTGCTGGGAAAATTGGCTAGGCATAAGTAGAAAGCTGAAACTGGATCCTTTCCTTACTCCTTATACGAAGATTAATTCAAGATGGATTAGAGACTTAGATGTTAGACCTAATACCATAAAAACCCTAGAAGAAAATCTAGGTAGTACCATTCAGGACATAGGCATGGGCAAGGACTTCATGTCTAAAACACCAAAAGCAACGGCAGCAAAAGCCAAAATTGACAAATGGGATCTCATTAAACTCAAGAGCTTCTGCACAGCAAAAGAAACTACCATCAGAGTGAACAGGCAACCTACAGAATGGGAGAAAATTTTTGCAATCTACTCATCTGACAAAGGGCTAATTTCCAGAATCTACAAAGAACTCAAACAAATATACAAGAAAAAAACAAACAACCCCATCAAAAAGTGGGCAAAGGATATGAACAGACATTTCTCAAAAGAAGACATTCATACAGCCAACAGACACATGAAAAAATGCTCATCATCACTCGCCATCAGAGAAATGCAAATCAAAACCACAATGAGATACCATCTCACACCAGTTAGAATGGCAATCATTAAAAAATCAGGAAACAACAGGTGTTGGAGAGGATGTGGAGAAATAGGAACACTTTTACACTGTTGGTGGGATTGTAAACTAGTTCAACCATTATGGAAAACAGTATGGCAATTCCTCAAGGATCTAGAACTAGATGTACCATATGACCCAGCCATCCCACTACTGGGTATATACCCAAAGGATTATAAATTATGCTACTACAAAGACACATGCACACGTATGTTTATTGCGGCACTATTCA